>NW_022158700.1:296157-402303 GCF_000260195.1 Fusarium odoratissimum NRRL 54006 | reverse complement strand
GGGGGGGGGGGACTCTGGTATCTGGTACTCTTTGAGATTACGTTGTTCAATTCAATTTCTTCTTGCACGAGGCCAAGAAGGCTGCGTCAAAGGAGCCATGATCTGGAAAGCCTCAGTCTCACCGCGATTGAGTTTTGGGTGGTTGAAGCCATCTGCCTGTCGCTCCCCACCAACACGTCTGAAACATATTTGAGAAAATAACCACTTAGCCGTTGGTGACTCAACCACCAACAGGGTAAGATGTCATTAGATAGAGGATTAGCTATATGATCATCGCCCCGGAAATAAAACCGAGACATTTCCCTCTCAGCTGTAGGGTAACAAAAATCAACCATTCAGAGACTCAACTCTAACTCAACAACACCCTTCGCAATCACATCAATTAATAATGCCCTCCCATCAACGTTACAATGCCCCAGACTCCCAAACCACCAAATATCACATGTAAATGTAAATTACAAATCCAAGTACCATATTCATCATCACATCCGCCGAAGACGGAGTCAAATCCGGCTTCACGTCCGCAGACAACCCGGTCCATCCGCAACCTCTATGGCATTTATAAGTCACCACAGGGAAAAAAAAACACATTATGCGCGCTAATTAAACCCTTTTCTGCATCAATGTGGCGTCTAGAACCCTTTATGGTGGTTCCATTTTCTTTTCGCAACTGTCCACTCATCCGAATCAGCCAATCATGCTCTCTGCTCGACCGTTTCGCCGCAGAAACTAGCACGAGAAAACATAGGAAGAGTCATTTACGACCCTCATAGTCTATCCTCTATCCCCGGAATTTTTTAAGCTGGTTCTTTCTTTATTTCTCCATCATATCCATTATTTCACAACTACCGGCCTTGGCTTCAACTACCCCAGAGTTTTCGAAGCACGTTGTTAAATCTTCTTCTCTGATCTGATCCTCCCGGAGCGGCCCCACTATTCCGTCTCCGGTTCCCGGAACACGGATCTTTCGCATCTGCTGATTCTCTGTTTCAGCCTGTGGCTTCTCCTCTTCACAACTCTCAACAACTTCTAGAGGGAATCTTCATCTAAAATGCTTCCCTCTATTCCAGTCCTAGCCGAGTACGGCATCTCCCCAACCCATGGCTTCCTCCCGGATACTCTTCCCTTGACCCGTCTTCCGGATCCATACTACAACAAATGGGAAGCCATCGCCGCAAACCTCCAGGCTCTTATTCTCAGCCGTAGGCTACGCGGTGTTATCGACAGATTGCCAGTCCTGTCGACAATCGGTCTTGAACATGACGCTGAGTGGCGACGTGCCTATTCGCTACTAGGCTTCATGGCCCATGGATATATCTGGGGTGGTGATTCACCCTCAGATAGGCTTCCAGCATCTATCTCTGTTCCTTTATTGGAGATCTCTGATCATCTGGAAGTACCACCTGTTGCCACGTATGCGGCTGTTTGTTTATGGAACTTTAAACCCCTCTTTGTTGATGAGGATATCGATAATCTCGAGAACCTCGCCACTTTGAACACATATACTGGAGCTCTTGATGAATCGTGGTTCTACCTTGTTTCAGTGGCTATTGAGGCTCGTGGTGCGCCGATCATTCCTTTGATGTTGACGGCTATTGCTGCTGCTCGTCATGGAGACAGTGCTGCTGTTACGCGCTGTCTGCGCACTTTCGCAGAGCGTCTCACAGACTTGACGAATATTCTTCAGAGGATGCACGAGAGTTGTGATCCTACTATCTTTTATCACCGAATTAGACCTTTCCTTGCTGGAAGCAAGAACATGGCAGAGGCTGGCCTCCCCAATGGCGTTATTTACGAAGATGGCACCGGCACTGAGGAATATCGACAATACAGCGGTGGCAGCAACGCTCAGAGCAGTCTGATCCAATTCTTCGATATAATTCTTGGAATCGAGCATCGTCCAACAGGCGAGTCTCGCGATCCTTCTTCAGACACCGATCGAGGCCGTGCTGCGAACCGACACAACTTCATCATGGAGATGAGACGCTACATGCCCGGTCCTCACGCCCGCTTCCTCAACGACGTATCCAACGTCGCCAACATCCGCGAATACGTCGAATCTCACCACTCAGACAAACAACTCTGCCTCGCCTACGACGCCTGTCTCGCCATGCTAAGCGCCTTCCGCGACAAGCACATCGCCATCGTTACACGCTACATCATCAACCCCTCCAAACAAGTCCGCGCGCGCAGCCGCTCCCGCAGTCCCGAAGTGACCCGCAACAAGCTCAACCTCGCAGTCGCATCGCGCAAGAACAAGGAGAACCAGAAGGGCACGGGCGGTACGGCTCTCATTCCGTTCTTGAAGCAGGCGAGGGATGAGACGGGCGAGCCGGCGGTTGAGGAGTGGACGAGGCGGTTTATGAAGAGGAAGATGCAGACGGAGGGGAGGAATGATTTCTTCTTGGGGAAGACGTTGCAGGACGATGTTAGTCTGATGGAGGATGTGGAGATTAAAGGTCTTGCTGGGTCGTGGACTATGGATGATGAGATTGGTGGTATTTGCCAGTATTAGAGGAGGACTTCACACCAAGGAAAATGATGATTGATGGGTAAATTAGATGGGTTGGGTAAGGGAGTAATTGGATAATTCATGGTAAATGCATATGATCAACTCATTGCAAGCGTTGGGAATAGATGAACAATACTACAGTGATACTGCAATCGCTTTTTTGCTATTAAGTTGAAATATGCTCATAATCTTGAGCAATGTTAAATAGAAGGACAATTTCCCTTCAAATTAGCCTTACCAGTGTTGCTGTTCCGTGCCTTCGATAAATTTGTCCTTTGATGCCTATACCTCTGATCGTTGTCAGATCAATATACCTTATACCATACCTAACAAAAACAACCTGCCGAGGCCTGACTCTGACAGGATTAGTTACTGAGTTATACATACTCGTGTACCAACCGTCCAAAATAATGATCCCAAACGCCGAGACATTATGCTCTTGTCCCATGTACCAATACAAGGGCATTGCCGTGATAAACATAACGCCAGTCGTCATACTCATGCTCATGCTCATGCTCATGCTCATACAATACAATCTTCAGTCATCAACACATCTCGCCACACACATTCTGCTTTGCTGATGCCACTTCGCTTCATTGGGGGTTATGGGTGCGTATCAAATCATTTACAACTCTTCTCGCCGCATCTTGCGCGTCTGTCACTAACCACCACTGCAGCCTCCCCTCCTCATCCATCAGCCACGCCGAAACAATGAGCACAAGCAAACAGCCATCAGTAAGGAAGCCTCAGTACTTCAAAAAGCTTCTATCCTCACAAACTGTGTTGCTTGTCTGTTTGTTTGCCGTTCTGTAGGATGCCATCTTCCGCATCGAACGAATCCCTCATGCGTCATTGCAATCAGAAGTCCGTTGCCCACAAGAAATAGCATCCTATCCCCTATGATCATTAATCATCTGGCCTTCAGCCCACCACTCTCACGCACGCATCCACTGGTCTTTTCTGCCGCCAGGCGACAACACAAGCTCTCCCGAGGCTTAATCTCACCCGCATCCTAGCGGGGACATCTTCACTGGTCAAAGCCTGAGTCTCTGCGCTTTTCTTTTCCGAGCTCAACAACCAACACATCGCCTCGCGGGGTATATCCTTCGCAGGGTGCCGTAATTTTCGAAAGTCGTTAAGAGCCACGTGACAGCGTCTGTCGTTCAAATCGTAGTAGTAGTCCTTGGGTGAATGATCCAAAGTTGTATCTGAGGAAAGGTGCCAGATAACGGAGAAACCGTTCAGAGACCCCCTAGTAACCAAGGATCTATGCAAACAAGTCTAGGTGAATGCTGGAAAAAGGAAATTCGTTGCTAGAAATCTTTCCTTGCCAAGTACCGGCATTTCCTCGCGGGTCGTAATAGCAACAATGCTGTATCGGCTATGTGCAACCGCTGGAACAATGTGGCATTGCTCAAGTGAAAGATAAAAAAGAGGTTCAAAGATGAATTCGGACGGACCGAAAATGCCATGCAAGTCGAGGCCAGACAAGAGATGCTGGCAAATGCATGCTTCGGATCAAAGAACAAGAACCAAAACAAAGAAATAATTCGAGAGTAAGGATGTAGTGATATGTTCACGTGTCGGCATCAAAAAGAACAACTGTTAAAAAGCAAAGGTGTCGGCTATCCCAGACCGACGTTCTGGACCGCTGTTGGGACATACGCCACCAAGGGCATACACCAACAGCTAACTCCAGTATTTGTTTAGGCCACGGGAGCGATAGAAGCAACGGGAGGAGCAGGAACGCTGCCAATATCAACCTCCTGAGGAATCTCGCCAACACCGGGAGCGTTCTTCTGAGGGCAGTCACGAGAGATGTGTCCAGCCTCACCGCACTGGTAGCAAGTCTTGCCAGCAGTGTTGAGAGGACCGCCGTTAGGAGCAGTGCAGTCCCGAGAGATGTGACCGAGCTTGCCGCAGGCATAGCACTTCATGGCCTGAGCCTGGCAATCACGAGCAAAGTGGTTGGGACCACCACACTTGTAGCAAGTGGCAGGGCGAGGACCACCAGCGAAACCACCACGGCCGTAGCCACCGGGGAAGCCACCACGACCCATGGGAGCACCACGGCCCATAGTAGGACCAACAGGGTTGGGGCAGGCGCGCTACTACAGTCAGTTATGTTTCATTATTCAGATAACATCATCACATACAGCAAGGTGACCGGGCTGGCCACAGTTGTAGCAGCGGCCGCTGGTGCCAGTGCCGCTCAGGCGGAGGGTAGGGCAGTCAGCCTGGACGTGACCAAGACCCTGGCAGTGGTAGCACTGCTTGGCCTCAGTGGTTCGGGGAAGAGGGCATCCGTTGGACTCGTGGCCTTTTGTAAATTAGATCAAGTCTGTCTTGACAGACATATCAGTGGCACGTACCGGGCTGCTTGCAGTTGTAGCAGAGACGCTCAGCAGAAGAGCAGACCTCAGCGTAGTGGCCAACATTGCCACACTTGTAGCAAGCACGTCGAGAGAGGGAAGACATTTTGAAGATAGGTCTAAATCAATTAAGTTAGTAACAGTATTTAACACAACGTTCAGTTGTGCATTGTGGTGCTGCTGCTGCTGCTGTATATCTGTTGTCGTCTAGTCGCCAGTATGGATACTTCGTCGCAACTCCAGGGTACATCGCAACGGCATGTTCCATCGTATCTTTGGTCCAATATGAAATGATAGCATGTTCATTGGTTGAGGTCGAATACGTCCTTGCAAGGTATGAGACCCAAGGTCAACGGCCTCACGAGGGGCATTCCAAGTCGGCATGAACTTCGTAGTCGCGCAGATGTTGTTGAGGCTACCATAGGTCTTGTTTAACTCGGTTCCGATGTTGAAGGTTAGGATAATGTGATTGTCCAGTTGGTATTGTCATATGATAAGCTTTGACAATCCCAGATCGTCAACCCCGCACTTCGAGTATGCCGAGGGGCAACACCAAGATCAGAGCTATCGAGAGAACCGGGAGATATACAACAATATAGTTCGGACGCGGACCGTTGAAGACCGGAGCTTGCGCCGAAATATCGGGTCGTACACGGAGGCCAAATACGGAAGCCTTTTGGAAGTGGGTTGTTGTGAGGCCGAAGCTTCAAACGAGGGATTTCTTGCATCAACGGATCTGAGAGCGAGGAACGAGATTCGAATCGCAATAAAAAGTCGATATTGATAATGTATTCGATAAATTCGAGAACGGGGGCCAAAAGTATTTCGATATTTGTGATAGGCGAGGCGTCTCGAATATGGGCGTTGTTGTCGCGCAAAGGAGGGGCAGCAACACACAGCAGCAGCACAAAACCAAAAACCGCAATGCAGCAACGCAGCGCAAAAAACCACGCTTTTAGCATCAACATACCTTTATGGACTCGGAGGGAGCTTGATGGGTAGGTAGAGTAAGGAAACGGAAAAGTAAAAAATAACGATGATCCAATAAGTGGATTTTGTAGAACAAAAATATGAATAGGTAGGTATTGAGACACCGAAAAAGGGTACTTCAACACCAAGAGAAATTGTATTTGTTATGTATGGTTCTTTGTTTTGTCCTAAATGGAATGGGAAAATCGGAATAATTTTTCGATTAAAAAATTTTCAAAATGAGGGGAGCAACCGCGGGCACACACAACGCAAGGAGCGAATGACACACTGCCTGCCATTTCTTCACCATACGACTGGATAACCCCGACCCCCGAGACTGACACTAACGAGGCCTAACTCAAGTTACCACCCACAAACGAGTCGAATCAGAACGGAAACAGGATCCATTATGATGATTGTGGATGTTGGGATGTGGGGAGGGGGCGACCTCGACTCAGGCTCACTCAGCGACGCAACTGAAGTAGGAGTAGCCAAGAGGACTTTTGGACTAAGAGGGAGGGGGAGGGGAAATGGAGTTGGTATTGAATTGCCTCGGTGGAATGGATAAGCTGTGTAACAGTCACTGAACCCTGAGCTCTGAGTAACTGCGGAGCGTGATTTGTGATTATACACATCAGATGAAGTAGCTCAAGCATAACTCAGTCACTGTCAAAGAACAACTTATTCTCATGAATTCAGTCAACTGAAAAATCTCCCTTCACCCTCGCTCACCCTCACACGCTCTAAACGCGCTGAACTAAAAGGACAAAGGGCAGAGAAGCCACTAACTGGGGTCGAGTCCACGCTCCAATCAGGACTAACCTTTCCCCTTCACACCTCAACTCGAACCTCTCTGCTTTAGGAAAGAAGGGGAGTCGTTCATAAGGGAGGAAGGATGGTTTCCCATGCTGTGCCTGCCAAGCGAATTGATGAAGCACTGATTCACTTTAAGGTGTTCACGTGATACAGTCAAGCAACCTTAATTCTCCAACTGGCCTATCATGTAAACCCAGGATGCTGATGGCTTCAAAAGAATGTCATCTCTAATACAGTCTTTGTTCAAAGCTGAAATTTGGCTGAACCCTTCTTTTGGGAAGTTCTGATTTCCTGGCGCAGCTGCAGTTGGCAGGGGATATAACCGCGTGATGTCAAACCCTGGCCATGTCAACTCCACGCTTCTTCCGAGACTCGCCGCGAGATAATTACTCCCTGCTCAAACGAGAGGGATAACCTGATCGCAAGATTGAGCTACCACCACCTGTTGAGTATCACTGCGACTGGGTCTCTAATTACCAATAGACCAGCACAAGCAACTTCAGCTAAGGACAAGTCTGTAATATTGCTTTTCCTATCCGGTATCTCATAGGCTAAACCTCTAATTTCCTCTCAACGGCAATACTATGTAAAACTACGCTAATATGTGATATCAATACTGCAGATACTCATGTACGCTGAATTTAACAATGCCTCTGAGAGGCTCTAGGTCTTCAAATGTGTTTTCGCTTTCATATAAACCATGCATATTGCTCGCTATTATGCGCTGTGAAATTGTCCCTTAATGACTCCTACTCGGTTGGTACCCTAGCCACTCTACCAAGCTCTGATGGATGTGTTGGTAGTGGCACTTCAGTTGTTGGTGCTGTTGATCGAGGTTGTGCCTCGACTACATATGATATACCATCCTCAGACACATACGACGGTGGCCTGGGACCAGCTCGAGTATTAGGTCTTATTTGAGAAAGGTCCACGGCCTCATTGCGCTGCCAGAACAAACGATCTGGATCAACTCGCTGGAAATTGTTAGCGTCATCCAGTCAAAAGTTACAGGCTAGATACATACCACTGTCTCGCGCCATCGCCCATAGGCTGGTGGTTGTGTCTTTGTCGCTTCACTCTCCATACCCACAGCTTCCTCATCCTGCGCAAGAACGACAGGAATGGGAACAGGAGGTACGGCATATCGAGGCGCACGATATCGAGGAGGTCGATTTGCCCGCTCAGCGGCTTCGCGATTACTCTTTATTATTAGGAGACACAGTCTAATAAGACCGTGGAAGAAGAAGGCGGCGGCGAACAAGACGACAAGAATGAGCATGATGTTCATTTCGCGCGTGTTGACCTTGTGTGTCATGGAGAGGGCGAGGTCTATTACTGATCAGTATCGCAGTTTTTAAGCCTACAGCGCAATTGGGTCGTGACTTACAGACAGTGACGAGAATTATAAGAAACAGACCCGAAGTCAAACACCTCAGGATCTGTGCTCTCATGCGCCTCGATCGAACCCATGGTATACAGCCCAGGAAGAACTTGGGATGACGCTGGTGACTTCTTCGCGATCTATGGCGATCGCGTTCTCTTTCATGATATTCCCTCCGTCTTCGATGCCGTCTAATAGTTGATCCACCCAGAATCTCAGAGAGATGCGCTTCCAATGGATCTTGAGGGGGGGTTCGTTGTCGTCTTTGACGTCGCGATCGATGCGATTCTGAGGGTGTAGCCACAGGTTCGGGTCTCGTCGGCGATAGAGGTTCAGCGATGGGTAGAAGCGGTGCGGGAGAAGCTGTAGCATTGCGAATATCGTCGGATTGTGGTGTGGTGTTGTTACGTCCCCATATTCGCAGGAACCCTGGTACGGCAAATCTTCGAGAACCAGCAGGTCGATTCGTATTGGAGTCTTGAGACTTGACGCTCTCGATTTCGGCGAGCTGAGCTTGTCCCGTCATTGAAGCAGGCTCTCTCCGACTCAACAGCCGTGATAGGGGCGCAGGACTCGAACGAGGTTCTTGTATACTGTGTTGAGCTTCGACATCAACATTGACGTCGAGGTCGACATCGCCTCCATTTGGACTACCACCTCGCTCCATCCTTGATCGTTGTATGAGATCAGCACGAAGCCTCTCCATGTCAGAACGGTTCATGTTCATATTTCGACGGGGGCACCCGAGGCAGTATATAGATCCGTTACGACTCAGGTACAAGCGACTAAGGCGGCGCTATCGTGAATTTTCAACAAAGTCCACGGGAGAACATAAAAAAGAACATACGATATAAAAACTACACGCTCAACATGAAAACTTGTACCATCTCGGTCATTATTAGTAGAGAAGGAACAAGATATGCAAAGTAAATAACAAAAGGGTTCAAGAACCTGTCTTGACTTTTCTGAGACAACAACCGCAGAAAGGGAACGAACGAAGACGGCGACAAGAGACAATAAAAAAGAGGGTCAGGTTTCGATAAACTAGAAAATGGCCCCGGCTTCAGTCATGATCTAATTATGTTAGTGGGCAGATGGCCCGTCGTTTGTCTTGTCGTTTTCACACGAGGTTCCCTTTTTCGACCCCTTGATTGAACTGAAAGGTTCAAGGACCCATGTTCATAAACCTTAGCCTACGGGTCCTCCGAAAGGGACAAACCGCGTCAGGGATATCCCCCTCTGCAAGGAGGAGCCCATGTTCAGCTGTTGGAAAAGGTAAACAACAGGGATTGAGAATGTGATTACAGCTGTTTGCGGCGACGAATTTGGTTGGCTTCTACGAAATTAACCTGCTACAGTTGATAAGTTGCTCTAGCAAGATGGATTGGACGTCCCGTGCGTGTTGGAAAAACGTGGGAGGTGGAGATCTACAAATTACTATCCAGTCCGAGCTCTATCCAGGGGTAACCAGCTTCAAAGCTAGTCGATATGCGGCTGATTTCTTGAGGTCTACCGCCGACCTTCAGCTCAGATGATGTTATCACATATTTTCACAATTACTTTATGTTATGCTTAAATCGCAACAATTATATCATGAACTTATAACTTTCAGAGCCTTTTTGTCTTGTTGCAGCTGAACGTCTCGTGTTGAAGCACTTCGCACTTTGCTTGGAGCGCCTCACAGCCAACCAGGGGTATGCACCTGAAACCCAAGTATTCTGGCTATATGCAGCCGCAACCTCACCATAATTGGATAATGCCTGAGGAAGGGTCACATACGACTAGCTTCATTGGAAGATAACACCTCCCTCAAGTTTTGATCGTGTTTGATGTGGCTTGTTTCTTCAAGGGCTTACTATTAATCGACTATTTGCACACATAGCATAAACATCTATGCGTGCCCCTAGCTCATGTCTCATCTTTTGATACAAGCCATAAACGCCTCCTTCACCCTTCCCAATGTTATCTCAAGAACTTTGTACATGCTGTAATCCGCGTTTCTAGCCGTCTCCAGAGCTTCCCCAGATTGAATATTCATGCTCCCTGACAATATTTGAGTGAGTTACACGAAGCTCCCTGCGTCATCCTACTGGCTAAACTATTCAGCCATGGTGAGGGTGATGCGCTTCCCTTGGTACGCCCTCAAAGGCAAGCTTCAATGGCGTGAGAGTTACCAAAATACTGAGCCCTGACACGGGAGCGCGCATCTCGTGATTCAATATGTCAGGGAGCGGACGGGTAGTAGATTAGAATATCGGGTTATTGCTTATTCTCCTCATTTCAACTCGCCAAGAAGCATTGTGCGGTCTGACGATGCAGAAAGTACTGTGACTTTGTTAGTTCACCGCCTCGAAAATGATCAGCAGAATACTTACGAATAGGCTCCTTGTTTGGCGAGAACTCTGCACAGTTGACTGTGCCCTTGTGACCAGGCAGCTTATAAGCGAGCTTGCCTGTCTCGCTTGACCAGACCATGACTGTTCCATCTCCTGATGCTGCTGCAATTCTCTTGCCTTCTGAGTCCCAGCTTGCTCCGAGAAGGTTCTTCTCCATGCCCATTGTCGCACCGTCAAAGGTTCGGATGTGTCGTTCTGTTGGCGCAAAAGGTCGGATATCCCATGTTCGGACTGTAGAGTCCATAGCGTATGAGACAAGTGATTGAGAATCTGGTGAAACCCTCAATGAGGTGATGGTGTCTGAATGGCCCAGCATCGAGTATATCACCGACTTCTTGCGCAAGTCCCATACTCGAATATCGTTGTCGATGCCGCCTGCGTATATCTCGTTACCAGCCTCGGATACAGCAATGGCGGTAATGGGGAATTCGGTCTGGATATAGTCGACGGCGTTCTTCGATCGGGGGTCCCAGATTCCGATTGTCGAGTCGTCGCTACCACTGACAAGTATCTCCTCTCCTCGTCTGCTGATGCCCACCGTGTTGATAACCTCCTCATGTCCAACATATCTGCGGATTCGTGTGCCCGATGTCAAATCCCAGCTCGCAAGGTGCATGTCAGCCGATGCGCTGTATAGAATTTCCGAGTCGCGTGACCATTGTAAGTCCAGAATGGCACCGCGGTGGCCATTTAATATTCCGTAGTTTTCGCAATCGCCATAGGTTCTCCAAAGCACTACGAAAGTCAGTCCGTTTTCGTTCATGAAGTATTGTTCCCTGCTCACTTAGAGATCTATCCATTCCACCAGAAGCAATCAGGTTGCCTGTAGGATCGAACTTTGCTGCAAAAATCTCGCCCGAGTGTCCTGATAGTTCCATAACAGGAGCTTGAAGCCCGCTTGTTCTAGGCGCCTGTACCAGTCAGTCCAGCGACCTCAACAATTAAACAGGCTTTAACATACAGATTGCACCAGCGCATTGCTTGACGCGTTCAGACGCGCAAGAGCGCCTGTAGAAGAGTTGACATTCTGTCGCTTCACCAGCGACTGAGAAGAGCTGGGATCTCCATCGGCAGGACGTTTTTCGGCGGACATGACGAAGTTGAAAGGGTATCAAAGGAAAGAACTATTATATGCGACGCTGATTATGCAAATGCGCCAGCTTTTGTCGAGTTCAGGAGCTATCAAATGAGCTTGGAGCTTCCTGTTGCTTCACTTTTGACGACGGTGGTGGGCTTCATGCAAAGTAAATCGAGCTGCTGCAATTGATTGGTGGCCGGGCCGAAGATTGTTCCTGAGGTCGGTGTTTCAACCCTCCGTGCACCGACCTTCCAGAGCGGTGTTGGCGCTACTGCTTCACCTCCCTGGTTCAAGCTACATCGACATAGGTCTGTTTGCGTATGATATTGGAGTCTATTCCATTTCTACGATCTTTTGACTCCGCACCAACGTCCTGTCGATTGTAGAGCTCGGTCGCTGTCCTTGAACTCTTCCACAACCCCTTCCTTACAGCGCAGTAATGGCGGCCAACAAAGCGTCCCGCGTAGGCGAGGAGTAAGTTCATCATGATACCTAGTTCGGTCACCAAATTACGGTCAAATACTAACCTGGTTCTAGAATCTGGAAGTAAGCGATGATCGCTTGAGCCTACATCGAAACGCTTTTTAACAGACTAACAGAACTCGAATCGACAAGGTCAACGCTGAGCTCGTCACTTTGACTTACGGAACTATCGTCGCACAACTATGCAAGGACTACGAGAGCGACTATGCCGAAGTGAACAAGCAACTCGACAAGATGGGTTACAACATTGGTCTGCGACTTATTGAAGACTATCTCGCCAAATCCAACACCATGAAGCGATGCGCCAACTTCCGCGAGACGGCAGAGATGATCTCCAGGGTAGGGAGCCTTCCTGCGCAGCGTTAGGCAATGACTAACGATAGAACTAGGTTGGGTTCAAGATATTCCTCAACATTACTCCCCAAGTGATGAATTGGACAAGTGAAAATGACCAGTTCTCGCTGGTATTTGAAGAGAACCCCTTGGCCGACTTTGTCGAGCTCCCTGACGATGGTCGAGCGCAAGATCAACTTTGGTACTCCAACATTCTGTGTGGAGTGCTACGAGGTGCTCTGGAAATGGTGCAAATGCAAGTTGAAGCTCACTTCGTCAGTGACGTGTTGCGGGGCAACGACAGCACAGAGATGAGGGTATCGCTAATCCGATACATCGACGATGAACTGCCCCCTGAGGATGACTAAGAGACGTAAGAGGGGAGTTATGAATGTGATTATGTGATGACGATTTAACAATTGCAGGACACAGATGGATGGATGGCTATGAGAAATTCTAGATATCCAGGGGGAGATGCCCCCAAATGATCGTCGACGGCATAGACGGCGAGATTGTGCCGATCAGGACGATTGGCATGGAAGCAAACTTTCTTACAGAACAAACTTCGTTTAGCAATCTTGAGAGAGTGGCTTGGGATCATAGCACGTGTAGATACCCATGGAAGACAGCTGTCAGCCACGTGCTAGGCTGGAAATGCCGGTTAATTGAGCTCACGCCATAGTGATAGAGCCAGAATATTAAGATGAAACATTTTGCATTCGTTTCTGGGTAATGAAAGTTTAAGTTGGTATATTGCGAGCTGAAGTTTGTTTTATTAGAGCAACTGCAGTAATAAATGAAAGCGAGAGCACCAAGACAAACAGATCCTCCTGTCATTTACTATAGAGGCATCTGGATATTGATTTTAATTTCTCTCGGCTTCCACAAACCTACATCATGAGTTAAGCAGCAAACGACACAAACTCAATGTCAATTATTCACAAACGCGATTTAGATTGTATCTCAACCCCGCCGGACAATGAAGTGTTGAAGCTCCATCTCACAAGGCGCAGGCTTTAGTAGATTGATAACGTCAAATCCCCGCGAAATGACAGACGATCAATTGACAGTCAAACGGGATTTGTTAGTGGAGGTACCTAAGGGAGGCAAGAAAACTTAGGACCTTTGTCCTAAGTGATGAAAAGATTTAGGTAAGTTTGGGCAAATCTTAGCAGATCTTTAGCCCAGTTAATTTTGGCACCCTGGCTGAACGTCAGAAGTCTTCTTGCTCCCTGGGGGTACAGGCTCAGGCCATAATGACGGTGACATATGTGCCTGAGGCAAAGAGGTTACCTTTTTGTCTCCGATATCATGCCTGAGGTCTCAAGACCGGGGACATTTTGAGCGTCGGTCCAGAAATTACGCACCTTGGTCTGAGATTTACGTACTAGAATGTAACGCGACAAACTCAGCGCGCCAATGGCGAGGATGGCCGTCTAGCCCCAGGGCGCGTCCCTCAGATCAAGGGTCCATTGTGTGGGGTGACGCGACCTATGATCATTCGGGTCCGCTAATGTGCAAACCTTGGTGAGAGCCCCTGAAGAGCATCCACTACAGCTGCGGTCTAGGCCGCTGAGTGTCGCTGAGGACGCGCTGAGCTTACTGAGCCTCACAGGGCACGTTGGCAGCCCTGTGCTTAGCCCCGGTTAGAAGCCAGCCTCCCTTCTGTACATGTTCCATGTGCATCAAACCGGTCTCGGTAGTTTGTGGCCAAGTCGAATGTCTTTGAAAAGGATCACGGAGAACAATGAGGGACTAAAATAGTCAATTCTGACAGAATCTCGAGGGGTTTCAACGTCTCGCAATTGACTTCAATGTTCACGTTGGATTCGCTTATATGCATCCATTCGTTCTTATGATCGACCGTCCCGGTTTCTTTTAGCTGCAAGGAGTCAAAGCATCCCAATCTGGTGGATCTGTCTCCAGGTCCCAGGGAAACCTAAGCTTTTGACAGACGGCCAGCCTTGTAATTTGTGTTTTTACCGTTTTGGAACAAGGTCTGCTATACTTGTAAATTGCATGCATCTAACCATCGGAGGCGCATCACTCACTGTTGGTACCAATTCTGATATGCGGAGAGGGCTACATCACAATGCAGTAATTGAGAATGTCTAATAAAAAAAATAAACGTTTCACATGATTAAGTGACCGTTATTCATAGACTCTATCAATTGACAAAGTTTCAGGGAGCGATTCACAGGGAAGAAGGAAGAAGAAAAGTTTGACCGTCCTCCTCCTTTTCATTCACTGACTGGAGGGATTCCCACCGCCCAAATCAAGGACCGACCACGTTTTTCACCCACAACCTCTGTCTTGCTCCCTTGAAACTCACTCTCACACCTTTTCCTCCTCCATCAAACAAAGCACCTCATTTCTACTCGGCCGTTGTGCCATCTGCTTTGAAAAGCTTCAAACGGCGAGTATCCGTCGCGTTTGATAATTGCAGAAGAGTTTGACGTTGATCAACCTACTGCATCTATACTGGGTCTCCCGTCCTCCACTGTTCCCGTCCGTCTGGCGTTTGGATCGTTTCCGTTTGCTGTCGGTACTTGGATAGAAGGGCACTCAGCATATAATTTGGAGGTACCCGCTTGTCCTTGGAGGCGTTCCGTTGAATTCTCCAAGGTACTTGGTCTTTGCTCGAGCTGCCCGCAGAACCACAAGTACCCTCCCACCCCTGGCGAATGCCCAACCCCAGGCACTCGTTTTTTTTTACACTTAGCAACTGAGGCAGCGTCCATCACCTCAGGAAAGCACAAGCCCAGCGCCCACTTTCCACTCCCAGTTACCTCGACACTCCGCCAAATCCAACCTACACCAACCACACCATATTCATCCTACATACTTCTTATCTCCAACTCATCACCGCGACATCGACTTTCGGTCGACTATCGCATCGCGTAGTATCGCATTGCAGTGCACGCTACGCTTTTATCACTTCTGATTTCCTGCGATATTCCTTTCCGCCGATTGCCGACGCCTGACACGATCCTCCAATTCCCTCTGCTCGGGCTCGCCTCCCATTCTCGTCTCCTGGTCTCGTGGTTTCTCGCGATCCTCGTCCCCCGCCCGACCGCGCGCCTGGCAACTTGGACCGCGTCCACGTCTCCTTCGCTGGTGATCCCTTCGCTCGCGACCTTTGGCTTCACTGCCCGTCACGTCCACGTTGGGACGCTATCCAGCGCTGCTCCGCCTGGTGGCACGCCCCCGTGGCTACACGAGCCCCCGACTGCTGTCGTAGCTGCAGCAGAGCCTATAGGCCTCTCTGTCTCCTCTCCGGTTACTTCTGAACTGTCATGGCCATGAATCCAAACGTTAACATGGCCAACATGAACCCCATGGGTGGTCCTGTTGGAGGTGCCCCCATGCCCATGATGAACAACGGCGGCGTCAACCCCCAGGCTGCTGCGGCTGCTGCCGCCGCGTCTCGCCAACAGGCAAACGATAACCAGCGTAGCGTTCTTAACACCTATATCTACGAATACTTTATCCGCATGGGAATGTACGATTGCGCCCGATCTCTCCTTTCCAGCGATCAACAGGTCAACGTCCTCAGTAAGGATGGCGCGAACCGTCGTCGCGACGAGAACGGAAATGTCATCAACGGTGTTGGCGACGATCCCATGGATACCGATTCGAAGGACGACATCGATTCCAAACTTCCTGAAGACTTGCCGCCGCCGAAGCTTCCCATGCCTGCTTCCGACACCTCTTTTCTCTACGAGTGGTTCTCCGTCTTTTGGGACATTTACTACGCGCAGCGCGCCAAGAGCGGAAACAATACCATCAACCAATATGTTCAACATACTCAGGTAAGCCATCTTTTTCTTTCTGTCATGCTGCCACCCAGGGCACTCCAGTCTGGCATCTCACCCACTCAATGGATGATGGTGTCAGATTGACTGCCATGCCCCTAACATTTGGTAACCACTTTGGCTGGTGACCAATGCTGACCCTCGGTGGCAATGTAGCAGCAATCCCGGCTAAAGCAGAATCAACAGCAGGACCTTCTGCGACAGATGAGACCAGATATGGCTACGCAGCAATATCAGATGATGCGCAACATGCAGAACGGCGGCATGATGAACATGAAGCAGGGCAACCTTGCCCGCGCCGCCATGGCTAACAACCAAAACAAGTGAGCATCTTATTTCTCATCGTATTACAAGCCCCTCGCCTAACAGTGATACCCAGCCCTCAAATGATGCTACAGCAGGCCAAGCAGAACCAGATGCAGCGAGATCCCTCCGGTATGGATGGCCAAAACAGACCCTCTTCACCAGCGTCTGGGGAGAACGCTCCCTCGCCTTCCAAGCGACAGCGCATCGATGGCGCACCGTTCAACCCTAACCAGCCCGGCATGATGCCCAATGGCCGTCCCGGTCAAGGTATGCCAGGCCAGCAGATGCCCGGAGGAGCCAACACTGCCGCCGCTCAACAAACGTTACTTGCCAATGGCATCAATCCTCACTCATTACATCCTCAGCAACTGCAGAACTTTGCCGCCGCCCCGCCCGCCGCTCAGCAAAAGTCGATCGCGACCTACTCGCAGAACCTGCAGCAACACCATGGTACTCAGATGGGAGGCAAGCAGATGCCCAATGCCGTTCCTCAAGGCCAAGGATCCCCAATGATGGCCCAGGGTCCTGATGGAACCGCTCTCAATGCGTTCTACAACCCAGGCGAGATGGGAGGCCCAGGCGGCATCCGGGCGGGACCTGGAGGTCCCCAAAACGGAGGGGGAAGCAACCATGCCCTCCAAGACTATCAAATGCAGCTAATGCTTCTAGAGCAGCAGAACAAGAAGCGACTCATGATGGCCCGCCAAGAGCAAGATACTGTTGGCGGCAATGGCATGCCCCGAGAAGGCCAACCCGGACAACCAGGGGGTCCTGGACCCAACGGTCAGTTCCCGGATACATCGCCCCAGGCCATGCGACCAGGTGCCTCACCCAACCCTGCTGAGCAGATGAAGCGCGGCACACCCCAGATGAACAACTCTGGCATTCCTTCACCGGTCCCCGAAGGTGGTCAATCCCGTGGCTCTCCCAACCCGGCCATGAACTTCATGGGCAACCAGATGGATCCCAACATGGCACCTCACTTCTTCAAGCAGATGGATGGCAACATGGGAGGCCAACCTCCGATGAACGGCGGCATGCGACCCCCTAGCTCTCACCCTGGTCAACCCTTCAATGGACAGATGAACCAGCAACAGATGATGGCCGCCGCACGACAACAGCAAGGCCAGCCAGGCCAAGGGCCTCAAGGAAACCCCCAGCAGTGGCAGCAAGGACCCAATGGACAGATGGTGCCTCAGCAGATGCAGCAGCAAAGTCCTCAGATCCAGGGAACTCCCCAGCAACGATCGATGCCTCCTCCCCAAGCACCACCTGCTGGTGCAAATGGAGCCAACAGCAGGACAACAGCATCCCCTCAGCAAGCAGCAGCTGCACCGCCAACTCCTAGCCAAGCTAACAAGGCCGCCCCCAAGAAGAAGAAGTCCGAGACCGCCAAGGATAAGGTATGTCTAACTGGTGAACTGTACTCTGTAGATACTAACAAGTTCAAGCGCGCTGCTGCCAACAAGAAGGCGAACCAGAACCTCAACAATGCTGGTGCAACTCCTTCAAATGATAACAACGAGTCGCAGGATACTCCAGCTCCTGCGACACCCATTCAAAACGCCAATGCTGCCAACTTCAATAAGAATGGGCAAGCTGGCAACACCGGTCAGAATGGTCAGCCAACGACTGGCCCAGCTGCTAATGCTCCCGCAGCTGCAACAACCGCTCCTCCTCCTCAGCCACCAGCTCCTCAGCACGACCCCAATCAAATGATGGGTATGGATAACAGCTTTGGTCCATTGGTACGTGCAATCTCCTTAGTGGTGAAACCAGATACTGACTCTGCTTACAGTTTGATGGCGGCGGCATGGAGTTGGCCAACCCCCTCAACTCGGGTGACGTGCTCAATGACTTCGACTTTGATTCGTTCCTCCACGACCAAGATGGTGATAACTCAGCCTTCAATTTTACGGAAGCTTTCCCCATGGGAGATGAGATAGGAGCAGATTAATGACTTGCGAGAAGGTTTGGGTTGGCTGGCATTACACACACGATCTTGGGTCAGACTTAATCAGGCATCATTTGTCACGGCGTTCTGAGTGGAAACTATATCATGGTCATTCGGCGATCTGGTCCTGGAGGTGAAATTCCCTCATGTGGTGGCTTCAGGGGAAAAGAGCACTTTTTGTTTTTTGTTTATGTTACCGACGCTTCCGCGGTGTTTGACTGAAACAGGTTCGACACAACTGACATGGTTCTTTCTTTGGAAACTTCACATCGTCCTACTTCGTCTCTTTCCTCTCCTGTCTTTTTGTTGTTGTTGTTTTTGTTACCACACTTCGTCATTTTGCTTGCGGATATGGGGTACATGAGTGGAAAAATCCTGGAAGAGTTTCAGGAGATCTTATTTAAGGATGGAAGATGAAAGATGAAGGGTAGGAGGGATATCCCATTTGTGTAAAGTGTCGAAGTTTATTTATCCGGTGTATCCTTAAAGCTCACGGCGAAAAATTACATACCACGCTATTGTTGTCGTCCTTTTTTGCTTTTTTTTGTTTGTTAAGACAGACGTCACATTTTTTTCCTTTTTCCCTCTATGGTGGTTTGGTTATTTGCGGTTACTTTTTTTTATTATCTTACGAGTTGACATGGTGTCATTTGTCAAAGATCAACATACTATCATAGTTACTGTCTCTCAGGTGGTGGAATAAAACGTCCCTTTGTCTTGTTCGATATTGAGAATGTGATGTTTTCTATGTGGCTGTCTAGGTTTGGCTGTTGCTGGATGGTTATGCGCTGGCTTACTGGGTAAGAAAACTTCTGACTTGTAGTCTAAGTGCTAAAATACCTAAATGATCTAAAGCTCTACTAAATCTATTCCAAACTTACCTAAGTCTGTTCATCGTTTAGGGCTCGATATGTTGAGGTTTCTTGCCTCTCTTCGGCTGGTTGTGAGGAGTGTGTCGAGTCTACATTTCAAAATATCTTTCCGTGGAGGGAGTCACTTTTCATGGATTGGCTGACAGTACATATAGACAACGCGGCATCACGGCCATTCGGAGCATGTAGGCATTACTTCTGGTTTATTGATAGTTATGCCGAACCTTGTCATACATCTTCCGGTTTCCCTTGAGCGGCTCTCCCGTTCATCTCCTGAGCAGCCTTGATAATATATCGCATCCTTGATGCTACCAAAAGAAACTCCGTGCCGTGAACAGGGTTTCACCGCTTCCACCAAAATTAACTTTCTTCCTTGGCCTTTGGCATCTTCGTTCTCACGAACTCGCTTGTTGGGTTGCTCCTCATGCAGGGCGACAATACTAAGACGCTCAATAGCTGCGTTGCAGCTCATTTCGAACCATCGGCAGCTCTTTGCCCTGTTTTCTGAACTCAGTTCTCGCGAACCCGCTTGCTGGGTCGTTCCTCTTCTGAGATAGCACCATCGGAATGTTCAGTTGTTCTGCCGAGGTCCTCGACGAGGGTGTTTGCGAGCTTGAAAGCAGCATTTGCGTGCTTCTGTGCTTTGATAGAATGGCGGCGAATTTCCTGTGCTTTTCTTCTCAATTCATCAAGATGTCGATCGGAAATTTCCTAACTTCCAGTGGTGTCCTTGTGAAGCTGAGTTTGGAACTCGGAGGTTTCTTGTTTGATGTCACTTCGAACACTTGTAAGTTGTTCTCCGTCGTTGTCGGGGGAATTGTTGTTACTGAACATCTCTGGCCGAGCCTTGCGCTTGAGAGTATGATTATCTTCTCCACTGTCCTGCTCAGCTTTCACTTTGGGAGACTGAGGTTGGTCCGCGGACGACATAGTGACAGGTTCAGGACCAGGGACCCGAGGACTAGGTTTCTGGCCCATGATGAGAGAGAACTCTCGCTCGGAGTCAGCAAGACGTGGATAGAAAGGTCTAGTGGGATCGAGATCCATCTCCCACAGGTCTGAGAGGTCCCGATACATTCCCTTGAGAGCTTCGCTGAGCGGAAACAGAGCCTGAATGATGAAGAAGTAGGGATAGTATGGTCCAGCAAAGGGCGAGGGACATGGCGACGTTCCCTTGAAGTGCTTGTAGCAAGGATGCCCACTGGCATTCCTGGCCGTGCTGTTCCATGTGCCTCTCTTTAGATACTCGCACAGCTCATTGATCGCTCGATCTGACATGACCTCCTTGGCTTTTGCGAAAGATCTCAGGACCATGTAGACTTGGGTTCTGCGCCATCTTCTCTTGCAATCGTTGCTGTCGTTTTCCCATTTCGCTCTGAACATGTTGATATCCAGGGCGTGATCGCATTCAGAAACGAGCGCGGATAATGGTAGGCGACGCGACACGGTGCCTGGGGGATGAGAGTCTCTAGGAGGAGAAGACATGGTTTCCCGAAGAAAACTGAACCAGAGTTAGTCGCAAGAAAGGAGAAAGATGAGAAGATACTCACAAGTGAAAGCGGAGGGATGTTGAGAGTAAAGCAGTGCCAACCCTTGTAGTCTGGCTTGGAGAAGGCGAGAGAAATTTCTCTTTGTGAGGAGGAAAACAGAAGAGAGGACCCAGAAGGCAATGCGAGAGAAGACAGGCTGGTTGGCTAAAAGGGGTTTCAGAGCTTGCCAGTGCTGTACAACTGTCAGTCCAAGACTCATCAAAATCTTTCTTAGTAACTTGTTGAGAGCAGCGAATTGTAAATAACCACCCATGGCAGACTCATTTTTGGAATGCTTGCTTATTCAGTCCAGTGACATGCATACAGCTAAGTACTAATCTATAAGCAACACAACGTCACGATCGTTCACAGAAGATGGGCATTATCTCTAGATTATTAGGAATCATAACATAACTCATACATCATTAGTGTCTTCATACGCAGCTCTTCTGCGACTGAACTCATAAGTCGTTTCGTATTCGTTCACCTCCAGCTCCCATCTGGGGCCTTCCCGCGCCTCTACTAAGCAGCTTTGCTGATAGCCCATCCGTCTAGGTGCCCTTCCTTGAGCTAAAGCACTGTTCTGTTGATCCAAAACTCTCTCCGTACCTCTTCAGTGACTTAGTTTTCACGAGCTCTCTTGTTGGTTCGTTGACCATCGTGAACCGCAAGACCAGAACTCTCAGCAGCAGCGTTGAACTCCTCGATAGGGTCGCTTAGGAGGTTCAAGACCTTGTTCGATTGCTGCTGCCCAAGGGCCAGAAGACTTTGGATCTTGGAAGCGGCCTCGAGCGCGCGGTTGGAGAATGATTGAGACTGTGAGATGTGATGATGGACCTGCTTAGCCTTCTCCTCGTACTTGCTGAGAAGCATCTGCGACTCGCGGTACCGGTGATGCATGTCTTGAAGCTCTTGCTGGGTTTCATGCAGCTGTTGCTGCGCGTCTTCGAATCTTCGCTTGTATCCGAGGTTATTGAGCTGGAAGTCTCTGTCTTTGACTGTTTGCTCAAGGTTCTCGATGTATTGCTCATATTCCTTGAGCTTTGTGTTAATGTCGATTAGGTATGGGCTTATATCACTTAGGGAGTCTGCCGCTGTCCAGTGACTGTTGTTGGATGTGCTGGGGCCGGGTGTGACGGTGATGCTGTCCCGGGTGATTGGGGATCCGGTGGTTCGTCTTCCAGGTCCGGGGGATGCGCCGGCGACGATGGGTGCGGCGGGAGATGGGCGAATGGGAGCAGTAGTTCTTCTCGCCTGCTTAGAGAGCATGGGGTGGTTGCCCAGGAGCAGTCGGAGCTCTCGCTCAGAATCTTCCAGGCGAGGGAAGAAAGGGACACCCGGAGTAGCCTGCATACCCCAGTGCTTAGACACCTCCGCATACAGCTTGTCCACTGCCTCAAGAATACCTCTGCCTTCGGGGTCTGGGACGAAAATTGCCTGAATGACAAAAAACTGTGGGCAGTAGAGCGATTTCTTGAATCTGCCTTTCCCCATGAAACGTGCATACGCAGGATGGTTGCTGGCACGCTTCGCATCGTGAATCCATTCACCCTGTCCCAGGTACTCACAGAGCTCAGCGATAGCTTGCTGAGACATGAAGTTCTTCGCCTGATCAAAAGCAGCCCGGACCCTCGCAATCTGGTCTTGAAGTTGAACAGGATCCTCGCACTGATCCTCTTCAAAGGGAAATGAATAGGGGAGGGTATTTTCAACCTCCGCCGCAGGAGGGCAAGACGCCATAGTATCAACCAAGTCTCAGAGATAAGAGAAAATAGTAAGGAGAAAAGATCTAAAAGAACAGCTACTATTAGTATTCAGTTTAGGAGAAGGTAAAAAACAAAGGTAATATACTTACCGCTGCTTGCAGATAGCGATTAAGATGCAGTACTACCCTCGTGCATTCACTCGGCTCAAAGCAAAAGAGGACTTATCAAGAAGCAAACAAAACTCAAAGAAAGAGAAGGATTGTGAGATCCGAGTATCGCGTTTATAATACGTATTAAAAGATGATGTTTTTGGGTAAGTGCCTGGACTGCCTTTACTGTTTGCTGGTGATATGCTAAAGGCTAGCAAATATAAATAATCACCATTTGGAAATAACTGGTGCTATAGCAAGCCGGAGTTAAAATCGGCCCGGAAGCAAACTGCACAGGACTTCCCTTCCTCTGGCAAGTGAATGTATAAACACCTGCAAGGCCAGATCTGTACCTTGGCTAGGTAACTAGAAGTCTTGGGCGAGTGGCTGTTGATACTTAACCTCCTGCTGATGTACAGTCACCCTGTAAATCAAAGGAGGCCAAGGCCTTTTGAAGAAGTATCTGATTATGTTCAAGATATATATATGTACGTAGGTGCGGCATCGACCCCCCAGCTGAATCTAATAACTCCCCAACCATGCATTTTTAGAACACTTGTCTATGCAGTTTAACGATGTATAGATATCTATCCATAGGTAATATGACATCACGGTACTTCAGAGGAAATATGTATTATCCCTGGATTATCAGGAGCTATAAGAAATAAAACTCATACATCATCGCTGTTCTCTTGGACAGCTCTCCTGGGACTCGACTCATAAGCCATTCTGTATCCCACGTGTCATTTTATTATGCCTGTCGCTGATCATCCATGTTACCAATAAAACCTTTTTCCTATACCTCTGCCTTCAACTTGCTCCTTGGCTACTCAATTCTGACGAAGCCGCTTGGGTTCCTCGCCATCTTCGATTCCAGCAGCGGGACGCTTGGTACCCGTTTTGACGCCTTCGAATCGGGAGAAGCTTTGTTTGGCAATGCTGTTAATGCATTGCTGCCGCATAGCGCTTTTCGCCTCCCGCTGTTTATCGAGCTCTATGATTTCCATGGAGATCTGTTGGTGGCGTGCGACATGGGCTTTTGTCTGGTCTTGCTTGTCTTCGAGTCCCTTGGCATATAGCCGCGAGTCCTCAAGCCGACGCTGTGTATCCTGCAGCTGGTCCTGTGCGTCCTGGAGCTGTTCTTGCCTTTCCTTCAGCCGGTTCTGTGACATCTGCGTTTGATGCTCTGCATGTCGCCTAAGCTTGGTTTGGTCTTGAACCTGTCGCTGTAGGTCCGCATTTCTTTGCTGGGAGTCTCTGAGCTGATCTTGCAACAGTTGCACCTCTCTGTCCCGTCCTTTCAGTTGGGACTCGGTGTTGAGTTCCGCTGAGAGTTGTGCAGCAGCTCTCAGGTAGCCGTCTAAGACTTTTTGTTTGTTGTTCGTATTGTTGTTGTTATTGAGAGCGGCGGCATGGCCTTTGGCCTCTGGGATAGTAACATGGATTGTGTTGTTGCTGACTTGCCTCCCGACTTGAAAATCTCGCCATCGGTAGTCTCCCATGATAAAGCGACACTCCTTATCAGGGTCCGCGAGACGCGGATAGAAAGGCTTGTCTGAAGGGATAAACTCCCCCCAGTGTCCCGACAACTCTTCGTACATCCGCTCAACGGCATTACCGATCTGCCTACCATTCAGGGTATATATCGCCTGAATAACGAAGAACTGTGGATAGTACAGTGTCTTTTTGTAGCCTCCGCTGCCAACAAACCTCTTGTAGGCTGGATGACTGCCTGCATTGGTATGATCTCGAACCCATTGACCAGTTCTGAGGTACTTGTGCACCTCTTCTATTCCGTCCTTCGACATGTACTTTTTTGCCTCTTCGAAAGAAGCAAGGACACGAACGACCTGGGCCCGACGCACCGCAACACTGCCGCCACGCTGGTTGACCTGCCCAGTTTGCTGGGCGACAGTAAGGGTATAAGCAGCACCAATAGGCTCCATGGCATTGATCAGGTGGATTCAAGTATACAAAAAGGATGCCTGTAAGGCAGTCTCTGTTAGCATCATGCCTTAGAAAAGGTGGGGAAAGGAATATAACTTACTAGTATTAATGTGAGGGTAGCGGATCAAATGCAATACAACTTTGTGATTTCGGTTTCAACTTCAGATTGAACAGACCGTTTTGCATAAGAGAAAACTAAAGGCGAGGAAAGAAAGGTGAGATTCCAATGTGATGTGTGTTGAGTGAGATCTAGGAGATCATTTGAGAAGAAGTGCTTG
The DNA here is from genome assembly GCF_000260195.1 of Fusarium odoratissimum NRRL 54006. Lineage (NCBI taxonomy): Eukaryota > Fungi > Ascomycota > Sordariomycetes > Hypocreales > Nectriaceae > Fusarium > Fusarium odoratissimum. The sequence goes on along the minus strand of NW_022158700.1, from coordinate 377,407 downwards.
CTTGATTTATGTTGGCTGCATATGATATGCTGGATTTCATTGAGGGTGAATCACCGACGTTTTGAAAAGCTTGGTGCCAAAGCCTAGCCGATATCAAATATGCAGCTGGCACTGAAATAGGTCACTGCTAGATCTCAAAGAATAAGCATTAGTTGAGGTAGGGATGCCCTTCTCTTTGCTGAGACTGCAAGCTGTTGTGACAGTGGCTGATGGTGTACTGAACATCTAGCTCATATGCAACTAACGTATATTAAGTGATAGGATAAGACCTTGCGAGGAAGTATCTGATCATGCGATGTTCATGATATATATGTATGTACGTGCGGTAGTGTATTGACCCCTGCTGAATATAATATGACAACTCCCCAACCATGCATTTCGGAACGCTTGCTTATACAATCCAATTACACATGCAGATCCGTCTACAGCCAAGTCCTACTCATACTGAGTCTCTTGTAACTGCTCACCCTCGGTTCCCCATACTCTCTCGCCGTACTCAACCCTTCAGACGTCTCCTTTCCAGGCGAATTATCCTGGAAGAAATAATGGTTCGCACTCGGCGCGTACGCAACCTTCCAAGGAACAACAAGATGTCTCTTCTCAGGACCCCCTCCACAACTGCCGTGGAAGGAATTGCTAGGCGGACTGTTGATCGCCAGGGAGAACAAGTTCTGCGGCTCTGTGAAGTCTGTCACTAGCCCGGAGCGCATGATGAAATAACCCAGACAGAATAAATTGATGGCGAAGACGAGAACGAGAACGACGTAGAAGATATTCTGCCATGGCTGAGTGTGTCCAGATGTGTACTCTTGAGTGATGAGAGATGCGTTAAAGGGTTGGGGGAATCCAGGTGCTGGGATGACGTTCTCGGGATATGCTTTTGGGTCCTGATCCCAGTAATGGCGGAAAGGCGTGTCGATGGCGCTGATCATGATGAGAGAGCTGGAATACACAGCGAGAGCTTCAGCGAGTGAGGGATAAGAGGCGGGCATCTTTGGTTCATGAAGGGCGAGTTGGGTGAGGATTCGAGCGTTGGAAGCATTGTTGTTAACAGCGCCACCGTTGAGATCCATAGACAATCGCCATTGATCAGCGAGCCACTGTTGTCGTCAGTATTGTTCATACAAGGGATAAGGTGAGACTTACCTTCCAGTCAAGAGAGGGAGCAGACCAGCCTTGGTCTGAAGGGAATGATCGTCGATAAGCGTTTTCGTCGGCGTCGTCTTCGCAGTGGGCTTTCATGCTGGCACCGGCGATACCGGAGATGTTGAACTCGGTGGAACAGTTGGGAGATACCCATGATCGAAGTTGACAGACGGTGTAGTTCTTGTTCTCGGCTGTTTTGCCGAGGGTGTAGATGGCGTCGGCTGCATAGACGGTTGCGTTGGTGAGGAGGTTGAAGTCAAAGGGGTACTACACACATTAGCTATGGCCCTGAGGAATAGGTGGATGGCTTACCATCTGAAAGACGGGAGGACGGCGCTCGTATTTTGGTCCCCATCTGAAGATATCATCCACGACAGTTCGGTTAAGATAATAGTCCTTGTTCTTCCCATCAAGTGGCTGGGGAACCTCGCCTGTCCAACCAGGCCAACCCGTCTTTTGACCAGGGATATCAGTGTTGTTGACCTTGGCATTAGGCCATGTCGTGTAAACAAGAGGCGCAAGTTCCTTCTTCTCCATATCGACACAAAGAACATTGACAGACGGTGAGACAACTCCAGCTCGGACAGTGTACTCTCCAACTCCAGCAAGATCGTCAGGTTGAAGAATTCCGTTCACTTTGAGAGTGGAAGCACCGTACACGCCTGGGTGAGGAAGGGCGAGAGTGACATTGTTGATGATACGTCCTGTTTCCTCAAACTGTCCTTCAACATCGCCGTGTTCTGTCTCGATCCAGGAAGAGTACATCGTAGTGTTATCGAAGAGCAGCGTCGTTCCACCAGGCCGCTTCTTCAAATCGGATGAGATTTCGGTTCCGTTTTGGTTGAGGTTCGTCCACATATTCATATAGTTGAGTAAATTTCTGTAAGATTGCCCTGAGAACTGAACGTTCATGCAAGACTCGGCGGCATGGATATCTTCGGTAATGTTGAAAAGATATGGGCAATCCTCGCGCACATAAGCTGCATTGGCATATGAGGCTCGCACATATCCAGCAAGCTCCTTATGCTCCCAACTCCCAGACTTCAGTTTCGGTGAGACCATCGCGTCAGAAGCAGTAGTGTAAAACGCAGCTGCAATCGTAGCAGTAAGCGACAACATCCCCAGAAGCGTCAAGGACGAAGAAGGCAGTGTTTCGAAGTGAGTGATAAGAGATCCAGGCTGAATAACCCAGTTCCTCATCGTCATCTCAGCAAGTGACATGCCATGCGCTTTTCGAATAAACGCTCTCCGAGTGAGAACTTGGCCTAGGCATGAGACGAAGACGGTGACGAAGGACATTTCGATGGTCTTTGCTAGTAATGCTGCGAGGGTCGTTGCTGTTGATGGTGAGAGGGATGCTCCCGAGGCGATTTTGTGGCCCCATCGTGGTTGGAGAATGGCCGTGACGAGCCAGATCCCACTGCCGACTGTTGAGTAGACAGAGAGGACGTAGATAGTAATTGAGAGCCAACTTGATCTTGGCTGGTGAATATCTCGTGTTGTTGAGCAGCCCTTTGGAGGCTCAGCTATTCAAGTAAGTTTTCATACTCCAACAACAAAATGAGAAACTTACCAAACTTCTTATAAAAAATCTCATCATCAAACTCATCATCCATAGCATCCCCCCTCGGTTCCACAATCTTAGGAAGTTTCCCCCCATCACTCGTCTTGACTTCTCGCTCCATGGTCCTAGGCATATCCTTCTTCTCATCACCACGCGGCATAGACGGAGCCCAGATCTCAGAGTACGGCTCAGGCGTTCCTTGAGAATCAGCGATTCTTGGACTAGAAGAAGAACTCCCGGCTGGGTGGTGCCCGCCGAGCAGGTTATGAAAGGAATGCGGTGTCTCAGGAGGACTGCTCATTTTTGCTTCCGGCGAGGGGGGCACGCCGCCGGAGTTGTGAAGATCGGCCATTTCGTGGGGCATTAGATGATGATAGCCGCTGCCAGTGATTCCGAATATATTTATACCAGAGGGCTTGCGAGCGTGTATGTCCTCTGGCTCAGCCATGGTGAGGAGAGGTTCCCTTTTTCTTTTGTGTTTTTTTTTTTTTTTGTTTATGGAAGAATTTGGACCTGGAGAAGCTGGGATGAGGGACCCATGCTCAATCCTGTCAGATTGTGATGCGGTGTTGGGTCAATTCCTTCTGCAGGGATCGCTGGGCGAAGGGTGGCGCAAGCGGTATAGAGAAGAGGGATGTAAGACACAAAGAGAGACGAAGTTTCAGATCGGCAAAGAGTGATGATCTTGGATTACGGATGTGTTCGTGCGCGGTTGGGCCTCACACGCCGGCTACCTTGGTTAGCCTACTTCGTAGTGATGAAGAAGTCAAGCTCTGCTTTTCCTCGAGGGAAATAAGAAATTGCCAAGATCGTTGGTCAAGAAGGATTGCTGAGAAGATGATGGAGACCCAATTTACTATACAAGGATATATAGCTTAGCTGCAGTAAGGCTGAGCTTGGTCAAGTTAAAAGGGAGGCTGACTGAAGTCTGAGTGGATAAGTTACGATCGATCGCAAGGCTGGTTTACAACGTGGCTCTGAGTCTCTCTGTAAAAATAGTCTTTTTAATTCTTACGTCTGTATCCGTAGTTGTGTTACCGTCCTCTCGAAAATGTCCCAGATGAATGCAATGCAATGCGAATCATGCCTGCAGATCTTATCTTAGCTCGGCATATCAGCCACGTCAAAGAACGACACCATGTTTCACATCTCAACGTCGTTATTCCATGATGAACGCTTCAATCGAAGAACTACCAACCTCACAAACAGATCAGTTCATGCTTCTCTCCCGGACAACGACAGTAGGGCTGTGTAACTGTCTGCACCTCGCCTCTGATTCCCTATATTGTGGATCAGACGTTGCTGACAGTATCCACAGATGGTCCTTTTTTATTACATCCTAAATCCTAGGCGACAAAAAAGCTTGGGTAAATATAGGAGGTTTTTGGACAAGGTGTTTTTGGCACCCTTGTTGAATGCATGGTTATTGAGGTGCTGTCAGCATGCCAAGGCTTTGCGTCGTGTGCTACAAACATGAACTGATTGTCTGTTGATGATGCTATAGCATAATTTCGGAGACTTTATTACGGTTGTTTTATACGTAGAGGTGAGAATTCGCGGGACCTAGGGGAGCTATTTTGAGATGTTTGGCCCCCCTAGTCTTGTTAGTGTTGTCCACTATCGTGGCTTAGACGATGATCGAGGACGGTTTTGAGGGTGAAGTACATAAGCTTGAGAGCTGACGGGATTGGCTTCTGAAGTTCTTCCTTCTTTACATGAAGAGAGACAAGATGGGGTTGGTGTGATTACCAATTGATAGATGGCCAATTCTTCTTGAACTTGGTGAGAAATGTGTCTAACGCGGTATGGAGATAGGGTGTAAGCAGAACCGCACGACAACGTTGTGGTCTCACCAGGAACTCTGAGACCTTTTCCAATGGCTAGATAAGTGAGGAAATAGTAAGGGAAGTTTTCTTATTCAATTTTCCATACAAATTGTATACCTGAAAAGTCGTCGTCGTCGTTTTAGCCTTATAATCTTGAAAGAGGTAAGCATAGATTCAAGCTTAACTTGGCACGCGACACTTCACCACCACATGGAAACACATTCTTAGTACCAAATCCATTTCATTCGCTATCATAAACTATCATTCATAGACTCATCAAAACAAAGTAGTGGCAGTTCTTCTCTTCGCCCCATCCCCCTTAATAAACCGAATCTTCTCATTCGCATCCCCCACAAGCGTAGCATCCTTGGCACTATCATCAACATCCAGCACCTTGGTACTGCACTTCTTCTCAACATCAACCTCTTCGTCATCCTTTCCGAAAGGGATGGGTCGGATTACTTTGAGGTTGATGTCGCTGTCGTCTTCGCCCTCGCCGAGGCCGGTGTGGAAGATGCGGATGCCGGCTACTACGACGGCGTTCCATGGATCTTTCTCGGCTTCGGAGGTAGATGAGGAGGAAGAAGTGGTGGATTCATTGTCGGAGTCGCTGTCGGAGGAGATGGTGCCGGTGTAGTTGTCGACGTGGATCCAGAGTTCGCGGTCCGCGAGGGCGGCGAGGGTGCCGACGCTTTCGACGTCGGTTTCGGGTTCGCTCTCAATGTCTTGCTCTTCCTCCTCTTCTTCAGCATCGGCTTCAGCTCCCTTCTCATCGGCCTTGGGCTCAGCCACTTCAGCTTCCTTGGCCCCCTCCTTCTCATTAGAGTCCTCGTCTGCGGTAGACTCGGGAGTCATGGGCTCTTCAGGCTTGGACTCGGCCTTCTCCTCACCAGACTCGATCTTTTCTTCCTTCGCAGCCTCAGTATCTTCCTCCTTCTCTTTCTTCGCAGCTTCTTCTGCTTCAAGCTTAGCCTTGGTTTCAGCCTCAGCTGCCTTCTTCGCCGCTTTTTCAGCTTTGATAGCAGCCCTCTCAGCCTTGCGAGCTTCCTGTCTCGCCTTCTTAGCAGCCTTCTTAAGAGCAAGCTTCTCCTTTCTCTTCAGTCTCTTGTGCTCATCCCGCTCAAACTGCCGTGTAGCGAGGTAATGGGTCTCTTCGCGCTCCTTGAGAAGCTTTGCCTTGATCTTATCTCTCTTCTTCTGCTTGATCTTGGCCTCGTGCTCTTTGCGGGCGGCCTTTTCTTCGGGAGTCTCGACGAAACGGCCCTTGCAGTGGCCGAGATCGTAGGCGAGACCAATACGGAGAAGCTTCTCGCGACGGGATTTGGCGTTGTCTTTGATGACCTTTTCGATAGGCAAGATATCCTGGTTGCGAGTGGCGTTGATCTTGACGCGGACTTCGTAGTCGCCAGCTTCAAGTTCGAGCTCAACGTTAACGGAGCGCGTCATGCGGTATGGTGTCTGGCTTCGCACCACGTAGTCAGAGTGACCAGCTTTGTGAAGACGGAAGCCAAGCTCAAACATGTACTGGCCCTCGAGACCTCTGAAGTAACGATCATCAAGCTGAGCGAGGACGAGGACAACAGAACCAGGCTTGGAGAGAGTGAAGGAGAAGTGCGTGTCGTGGTAGTCCAGTGCCCAAGGGACAGAGAGTGTAGTCCAGAGCTGACTGACACGCCAGTCGTCGGTGAAGAGACGGGTTCTCTCAAAGGCCTGATACTTTCTAAGAAGGTCTTCATACGAGATCCAGAAATCTCCATCGTCGCCGAAGCGGTGGTCGAGCTTTTGAAGCCACTCGGCAGTCCACTCTTTGGAGCCGTCGCCTGTACTTGGTGAGCATTCGTTCTTTCAGGTAAGGTTTGGGATGACTTACTCCATGGACCGGTCCATTCGCCTTTACCCCAAGGGTTCTTGAGTTTGAGGAGTCGCTTGCCATCGATCTCGACAGCCTTCTGAATGGAGTAGGCGTGGAGTTCAACAATACCCTTGCGCTCACCCCAGCCACGGCCCCAGATGCCGGTATTGCAGCCAAAGAGGAACTCTTGGTTGACCTTGAGCAGTTCCTCCTTCCAGAAGTACTCCTACATACTCATTAATACTGTGATACGTATTGACACTGTGGAACATACCCTGTCAAGAATGTCGGTGGTCAGAAGCTCAGAGGTGACACCACCGGTAAGATCCTCAATACCCTCGCCTCCGAAACCGCCCTCAATCGCACCGTAATCTCCGTGAGCCTTGGCATAACACTTCTCGAGAAGAGGCAGCCAAGTCTCTTGAGGATGCTGGCACTGGGCAAAGTACAGCGCACTGCTGTTTGACTGGAAGATCCGACGATACGCTTCATCCGGGTCAACGCGCTCAATGTCGTCAAAGAGGATTCTGTCAAAGTACCCCTCGTCATAGTCCGGCTTGATGAGGTACAGCTAAAGGTTTGTCAGTAACCGTGTCACGACACACAAACGGGAAACTTACGAAATCGTCAACAATCTCAGAAATCCAAGCTCCGTCCCGATAAAACACAAACCCATAGACACCAACATCCTGATCGTGCGCAACACAAAGCCGTTCAATCAACCCTGGCTTCTCACTAAGCGTACACAGAGCCGCCATGAGCCAGCAATCACCATCCCTCCCCTGTCTAACATCATTCGCAGTAGGACCATCAATGTAAAAACAAGGCTTTTCAAAAATATCACCAACGCGCTTCACGCTCTGCGGACGGAGATCTTCACCGGGTTGGTAGTTCTCAACATTGGAGAGAGAGTGCAGACAGTCGTTGCGGTAGAGCTTGAGATCAACTTCAATGTCAAAGTGAGGATCGCGATACTTCTTGTTGATGCGGCGGCATTCCTTGACGATCTTTTCGACTTTGGCGCGGCATGTTGCTGCGGCGTCTTCGTAGGATGCTTGGGTTGTTGTGGTTGTTACTTGGTTGCCTCTTTTGGCGGCGAGATCAGTGTAAGTATTTGAGGGAATGACAGTAGTTGCTGTGCCTGTTAGTACATGTTTGGTTTAAGAGCTAGGAGATTGGGTACCTTTGCCTGGGTTCTTGGTCGTGAACTGTTTCCAAAACTTGTCAATCGCTTGTTGAGGCGTGACTTTTGATCTATCACCGAGATCAGCGACACCCGACGCAATCTCGGCAAACGACGGGCTTGCGGAGGAAGAACTAGAGGAAGAAGATGAAGGCATCTTGCTTGGCTATCAAATCAAGAACAATCATCAAGATAACTCCTCACTAAAGACAGAAAAGAGAATGAAAAGAAGGACAGGAGAGGAGGAGACATGCTGACCTTTTATCCTCATACAATCATGCACGCTGAGAAACAGCGCTTAACGACATCTCAGCTTTCAGCCCTGTAAGCGGCCAACTCATCAAAAGACCCCTAGATGCAACACTCATCCATGCAACAGAGTAGTGAGAAGCAAGATGTAACCAAAACGGGCGTCGCTCTACCCGCCCGTTTCTGTAGCTGTGTCCAACGACGATAGAGCTTGGCCCCCAAAAGTCCCATTTTCACGGGCCGTGATACCCCTGTAGCGTGCCCGCATGTCAGCCCACCTAGGCTTGTAGGGCTGGGGAAGGAGGGGGAGGAGACTGGTGAGTGGTTGTTGGTGATTACGTTTGAGGATCCCTGTTTTTTGCGGCTGGATGCATACACGGGGCGTTGATACTGTATTGGAAGGTCTTGGAGTGATGCCAAGTTGAGGGTGCATCTTGAAGGATTGTCGATAAGTTTAGGCTTCCTTTTAATGTTTCAGTTTGCATTTATGAGTGTTTGTTTCGTTTAGTATTGAAACTCTCAATTTATTGGTTTGAGCTGAGGATGTTGATGAGTTGTAGCAAGCCACCCTATACTATTCACATGCACAACAACAAACGTAGACAAACTAATGAAACTACTGTAGACCATGCATGTTCCCAACCTCAATATGTGACATGTCTTGTAGTTCAGGTGAGTACGTAACGCATAATTTGTTTGCCCTCGTTTGACCCATCCGCTATCATCTCTCGCCAGTGTCACACAGACGAAAGCAAACCGAGGATAAAATACACAAGACAAAGTCCTACTCTGAGAAGATGCATCAGAATCGACCCATGCTAAATACATTTCCGATGATCGATCTTACTATACCTCATTTGTCAGCCGGACAGACTAATTCCCCAGTCCCACGCCAAGCCAAAGATGCGAATGACTACATCATCGAGACAATATCGCTCAACAGCTGCATATCATCTACCCTATCGCAGCTAAGCAGCCGCAGCCTGATTTTGAGCTCAACACTCTTCCCATATCTATAGCCCCCAACCCTCAGCAAAGAATTTCGCAATGTCGTTCATCAACTCCATCTCCGACTTGCTCCCACGGCCATGGACCCCCTCAGCATCGCCAGCGGTGTAGCAGGCCTTCTCACAGTCTCAGCCGCCGTGATCAAAACCTTCGACACCGTCAAAACCAGCATAGAGAACTGTCCTCGAACAGTGTTCTGGGCACACGCTGAGACAAAGGAGATCAACTGGGCGATTAAACGCCTCAAGAGTTTGATCGATGATCCGGATTCGGTGCCGAAAGCGGCGAGGATGTCGGTTGGCATTCATGATGCGACTGTCACGATAAGCGAGTTGATCAAGACGTGTGATCATCTAATCACTACGCTGAAGCCGTTGAATGAGGACGGGAAAGTTGTTTTGACGAGATGGGATCGGGTCAAGTGGTTGAGGGTGCAGGATGACGTTGTTAAGTATATTCGGCAGCTTCAAGCGCATAAGGGATCTGTTACTCTCATCTTGAACATTCTGCAATGGCAAGTCTCATCCATCTTCGACATTGAAGACGCTAACAAGAAGAAGCGAGTCAGACGTGGTTATCGTGGAATCACAGCGCGCGCTGGAACTCAAGATTGATGCAGTCCTCAATAGCAGCGAAGCAACCCAGAGACGAATCGAAGGCTTGGAAGCGCTTTTCAACAAATTCATCGCCGAAAACTCCACCCTTATTCCCTCGAATAGGTCTTCCATGGCCCCGACATTGCATCGCTGGAGAGAAGATGACGCGACAGAAACTGATTCAGTAGCGACATCGCGGAAGTACGACCCAGATGAATGGGACGGCTTTCACGCGAGCGCAGAGCGGTCACTCAGTTTCCCAACTTCGAGTGCACCAGAATTAGAAATGCCAAAACTCAAGCGCTCAACTTCAGCGGAAACTTCGATGAAGAGTGAGAGTAACGGCACGACTTCACCACCATTTCGAGAGTTCGAAGCAACGCTTGAGAAAACTAACGTCTACAAGCGCGTGTACAACTCGACAGATGCTTTCTCAATACACTCTACCCACGGTCGCTCCATGACAGGCTCAGTGATGACCAGCTTCAGTCTCGCCGACGACTCATCCATCCTGTCAGCCTTTCCAATTATGAGCAGGACGGAACTTCAACACCCCGAGTTTTACACACAAATGAGTGGCAATCAACGCATATCCCGAGATCTCATGAGAGCCATCACAACAAGAAGTGTTGTAAAGTCCCCCGTGGAACCACCTCCAGGCGCACCGTTCTCTCTGAAGCAGTTCAGATCGCCCCCAAACTGTGGTGAGAACGTGATGGGGCGATGGCATCAATCCCGAACCAAAGCCTGGCGACCCAAAGAGTTTAGAACAGAGATTCAATTCGAAGTCCCCGTTATCTTTGTCACTACTTCAAAGATCGACAAGGGACCTATTGACGGAGCGGATGTGTTTTTCATTGACGGCACTAGAAAGAGTCTTGATGATACATGGACTGATCTTGAACCACCACCTACCGGTACATTCACCAAGACGGGTCGCTTCATTAAGAATGAGCGCGCAACTTGGCTTTCGCTGCTGTCAAGCTTGCAAAAGATGGAAAACGAGTCGCAGAATTGGACGAGACAGCAGATCATGGGCTTGAGGCCTCGACCAGCAAGTGCGACAGCAATACTCACATCCATCGCTGGCAAACACACGCTCAACGTCGCTCTTCAGCGTGAGAAGAAAAGCTGGGATGACATGCCCCCATCAATCAATCGCCCCTACGCAACTACATCGATGAGCAGCTTGATAGAAATGCTCGCTATGCTGGGTATATACTGGAAAGACTTCAACACTTTCCATCACGTGTATCAAGCTGAAGGCAACGGATTTCTCGTCAAAGGTCACAAGATCAGTGGACTTGGCATCATGTTCCACTTTCAAGCGTTGGAGAAGGCTGTGTTCGAAGGGAATAGGACGATTCCCACGAAAGCAGTGACAAGACTTGCTTTTGGACAACTCCCTACGATATTTACTGAGGGATATCCTGAGTACAAGAGTAGTAACACGCTGTATGAGTGGCCGAATGTTGGGCTTGGAAGTAGGACAGAGATCGCGGAAACGTTGTCTTCGTTTGGATGTGGACGGAAGGCGGTTAATTACTTTTTAAGAGATGGAGCTGTGACATCTCACGTATTCCCAGGTAAGCTCTCATTCTGCGGTCCAAATCGGCAGTACTAACATATTTAGTCACTTTTGAGCTCATAGGCATGATCGGCCAAGTCTTTCACATCAAGGATCTCTGCTTCAGATATATCCCCAACCCGTGCTACTGTGTCTGGAGCACGAGAGGCTTCTCCCTCCCCAAGTTACTGGCTGCGTATCAGCATCATATCCAAGAAGATCCCGAAATGGCAATCGGACAGCTCTTCGTTCATGTGAACAACGTATTTGCTCCTAGGACAGGAATACGACCGGACGCTGGCACTCCGCAAAACTATACTTGGCAAGCACAGGATGCACTGCACTCTGTGCTCGACGAACTCGACGAATCACTCAAAGAATACTCTATGCCAAAGCATGGCAGTCCGCGAGCATATCTTGGACTGGAAATTGTTGGCGCACATTTTGAAGAACTTCTCTCCCAGATGAACAGCATGTCTTCCACGTCAGCATTCCCACGCTTCGAAGGTGCCAACGCAGCCAACAAAGAAGATATCCTAATGAAAGCATACTTCCAACAAATTCTCCCCGCCGTGTTGAGGTCAGCATCAATGACATTCTTCAATCTCAAGAACGCAGATTCCGAGTTCCAGGTCGTCAAAGGGGAAGCGGCACAGACGGCTGAGTATGCAGTGTATCTTCGTGCTGTGAAGGAAGTGTGGTGTACTTTTGTTTTGAGGATGATTTGTTGGCTCATGCTGCATGAATTTCATCGTGATGATGTGCAGATTCAGAAGGGGAATTTGTTTGGGAGTGACATGCCTGTTTACATCTCTTAGGGATGAGAGGTTCGATAGGTTCTTCATAGAGTGATTGCAGGTAGAATACGTAAAGAGATAGAAGCTCTAGTCTTTATTAACAGAAGACGAGTGGTATATGAGGACCTTGGAATATCAATACACGCACATGCTTTCTTTGCAACACCGTCTGTACCTTGACTTGAGATGAGTCCTCGGATGCTGGGCACCTTCTCAGCCAGCTTCAGTTACTTATAACAGTATTAATGAGACTAATCTTTCATTGGAGTCATTGGAAAGAGTCACTACTGAGGTGTAAACTCATACCTTTGAGGTTTTGTGGTGTACTCAGGATATTATTGTTGATAATTGAGTAGAAGCCCGTTAATGTTTATTTGATATGCAGTCTAAAGTATTGTTTCTCGACCCAACTTAAATCTGGAAGAACATGAGTTCATGGCTAAGCTTAACTCCTTAGTTCCGCAGTGTAACGCGTATGCAAAAAAGCAAAGCTGCGAGCCTCTGATTCATCGTCCACGCTCGCTTCATAACAAAAACTCTGCCTCATTTCATTCTCATTTCTTCTTTTCTCATCAACACCACGAACTCTGATTTCACCATTCACTCACTTGCAAAGATAAGGTGAGATAAATTAAGATTCTGGACGACAAGTTCAATTTTTTAAACACGACTCAGATCAGAACCTGAGGTTTCCAAGACGAAACCGCGCTCATGAAAGATGAGTGAGAGCCGCAGTCCAAGGCCAAAGCGAGCGGCTGCCTTAAGGGCAAATGAAAGGTTATTTGAACCGGAACTACTCTGGAAAGCTTTCGAAAAAGCCAAGCCACGGATGTGTGGACAAGCGGCAAAGAAGACGATTGAGGCCATGGAATTTCACCGCCAATGCCCAGATTACGAGTCCCCAAGCAAACATCTCTTTTACATCAGGATCAAAGGAAAAGGGCGAATAGACGATCCCGAATTATATTACTATCCTTATCTGTTGGTGCTCCAGGCCATATGGCCTTATAGCGAACACGTTCAAACCATTGCAAAGGCATTTGCCAGGTACTGGGGTGTCCCTGACATGTGGCGCGGCCCAAAGCATTATCCCATACTCAACGACAGAGACCGCGAAATGGAACTTTTCATGGGCCTGAAACCAAGAGAGACCGAAGCACGAGAGGATGAAAGTTCAGCAGGAAGTGGTGAAGACAATGAAGAAGACGAAGAAGACGTTAAACAAGAGAACGAGGAAGAACAAGAACAAGAGCAAGAAGACGAACAGGGGGAGGAGCAAGATGAAGAACAGGAGCACAAACAAGAACAACAGCTTGAAGGAGAGCAGGATGAAGGTGATGAGAAGCAGAAGGAACAGCAAGATGAAGGAGATGAGGAAACGATTCCCGATATTTCCGACATCGACACCATTACTGACATTGATAAACTCGACAGACTGGAGTCTATACTCGAAGTCAGAGAGAAAAAGTTTATGTATAAGATACAGGAAACAAAGGAACGGGTCCGAAAGGTTCAAGAGAGCAAGCGAGACCTGTACAGGAAGAAGTCCAGTGCCTCGAAAAAGGCCGCGGAGAGACTCCAGGTGAGGCTCGACGCAGAGCGCATGGTTTCTGACCACTGGGCCACCAAGGAAAGGGAGTATATCAAGAAACTCGAGCGATCTTCAGCCACGTCTTCTGTCATCTCTCCACCCCCTGAACAGGAGAGTGAACGTCCTGCCAAACGACAACGGGCTGCTGGACACAAGGAGTGAGCGATTGAACTGCGAGACACCCTCCCTGTCGTTTGCAGCAGCAAGTTTGACATTTGCAAAGTAGCAAAGGAAAACGATGCAGAATCGGTGAGACAGCAATTGTTGCCCAAAGTTTTGGCTGGATTTGTTGGTGGGACGGAAACCACTGGTAAAAGCGTTTGGTGAAAAGCAAGTAAGAAATGGGGTGTGATATGCAATGGGCATGATGTTGCCTAGCATAAATATTAAGATCAAGTTTGCAATTGTTCATTGTAGTGCTGCAGGAAACATGGTTGTGCAATAGTTTGTCTATTGTGAATGTTTGCTCTTTGCTTAGGCAGAAGGCAAGCTTGGACTATCTCAACAAGAAAAGACTTCAAACAAAAACAGGCTGGCAACTGGCACCCTGATACATGACCAATAGAAGGGGAACTTATCCTTTCGAACTCTATAAGTGAGGAACTTCCACGGCTACATCTAGCTCATATAGCGCAAAGGAGCTCCCATTTAACTTCAGTTCTAGAGCTATAGCTACCAAGGCTAGTAACTACTGCGATATGTATACCTGGCGCCAGCTTGTCGAGAGCCAAGACATAGTCGATATCGAAGTCGACAAAAGCTTCGAGACGCCCCAGCAGCTGAGAGTCTAGGCACATCGAGCAACAGGAAGCCGCCTGTTGGCCATTTCTTCGGCCTTCGATAATTGGGACAAGGTCAGGGACCTCGTGGTGGAGGAGTTCACCTCGATTAATCCACTTAAGAATAACCAGCTGCGACTTATGATGACCCTTCTCAAGTGGCTAATAGCCATCAGACCCCTGATCCATGAGGACTTGCCGAGTCTATCTGGTGATAGACTCATTCAAACCTGGCAGGAGATGAATGGAAGATCGCATCAGAGGAAGCCTAACCCGAAAAGAATTACCTGCGAATCCGGGAAACTATGGAACTACTATTCCTAATGAACCGGAAACTGTTCGGCAGTTTCACTCTGGTGGCAGTCTGCATGACAAGATCCATGACAATCCAGGAGGTTTTACCCGCAAAGACAAGTCGGTACTTGCCCGGTGTTATCTGGGGCGCAGTTGATACCACTGTGAGATTGCCTGCTATGTAAAGGTATTCGGCAACCAGAATGCCAAAGATGCGCGCAGTGCCAAGTTCGTACGCCACTTCAGGGTTACTGTGACCCAGACCAAAACGCTCTATCATGCACTTACAATTATTGAGCCGCCCAGTAGAAGCCTTCCGGTCGTCTCAAGGGAAATGCCCGCAAGGAGGCCAAGAAGTAGGCTGCTGGTAGTAAGAAAGAAACCGGTCAGAAGTACACCGTTGCTTTAGATCATTATGTCCTTATGGCTGAGCTTAATGTTTCTAAATCCGACCATTGGAACCATTTCTTCCTCTGAGATGATGAGCAAACTAAGACTCGTTGCGGTATACCTGGAGGCAACGATGCCACTAAGCCTGAGGGACTAGGAAAGTTTTTAACATTGAATCAGGATGCCAACATAAACTGATCTAAAGGCTTGCTAAGATATACTAAACTTACCTAAACTAAGTCTTTTCATCACTTAGAAACGAGGCTCCTTCTGGAGCTATCAGTAGACCAGCTAGCCAAGGAAGGCATTCGCTATACCGTCCATGTCCGGCGCCGGTCTGACTCTATAGATGGACCCGAGATCGTCGATTTCCTTTTCTATGAACTTTAATTTCCACTACGAGGAGCGGGCAGCCAACAACCCAGGTCTATGCGTCCGTACCGAACAAGGCTCTCCCATCGCCGTAACCAGGAAACGATGAAACAACAGATCGCCGCCCTCGAGCGAAACCGGCAACTCGCCTTCGCCGAAGTCTGTCGCGTAGACGCCACACACTGTCTTTCTCATAAGGTCCTTTCACTAACCTATATATGAGCTGAGCTCGGGATCTTCGACCAAGATGCCGCCCGAACCCTCCACGGCCGGGCTGTCGAGGCACTCACTCATCGGCAGCGTTCGCCAACGTTGGCTTCGACTAGTCATAGTTATATATAAACCCGATCTATCTGAGACGGGTCAAGAAGTAACGAACTGTTCTTTTCATCGCCGGATAGTCAGGGATCCTCAATATTATATATACCATCCTCCCAGAGCTCACCTCAACGAGTTCTCCTATGCAGCATACGCAGAGAACGAGGCAACAGTCGCAGAATCCGCCGCAGCCCGCAGTGTTCTACTAATCACCGGGACCAAAAACAAGTGATCATTCAGCCACGTCGGATGCTATGGATGGGTAAATGTCAACGCCAGCCCAGCGTGACATAGTGATCCTGGTCGCTGCTATTGTCAGGGGCCCTCCTACTGCCGAGAGCACCACAACATCTAACACCGCTAAGGCTTCTATTGTAAATATTATAACTACAGTGAGTTTTAAAATTACTAATAAATAGCTCAGTAGAAATACTTGAAATAATAAAGGAACTAACAGTTAGTCTTCAGGCCACAAGTCTATAGACGTTGACGCCGTTTCGCGCACTGGCACGGAGGGGGCCAGTCGACGCCAGCCCAGGACTCAAAAGATTGCACAAGGTTGATGAGATATGTGAATAAGTACAAACTCACTGTTGACTCGGATTCAGCAAAGTCGGAAAAGAGTCTGCATGGCTTCACTATTTGGAGAGCAGCTCCACCGACGACAGGCTGATACTCATCGGCGTCTTGACAGAGTCTATCGGTATTCTCCCTGTCACTATAGCCTGCATGAACAAAGGCCAGTTGCGGTGGCATTCGCATAGGAATACTGCTGAGGAGGACCAACAAAGGCAGTTTACAAGGACAGCGTCAATCCATACTTTGGACTCGACTCGACCATTCTCCATGATCCAAGAGGATGGGTTTGGTGCCTGTCATACCTATAAGTGCATTTACGATTGCTGTCAAATTGGCACATCCGTTATGAGCCTTTCACTTTCAGCCTGCCTACAATATAGCTTGTATTGAAACAATTTCTCGCCTTAAGTCGCTTTACAAACTGTCTTTTCTTGTTACCTATCATATCCAAGATGTATCTTGTCAGTTTACCCACAATGAAGCTCGAAAGGCTCTCTCCCTAATCTTCCAGGGCGGCAAGATCTTAGGCCTTCACAACCTGGACGGTATCTCAGCCGCTGGGAGTTTCCATTCAAATACAGAGAATACGCCGCGATATTCAAGAACAGTTGAAGGGCCAATCTTGCGCGCATATATATACTTGCGAGTGTCAACATATAATGAGCATGGTAGGTTGACAATGACGAATCTCATCTAACTGCCGTGAAGCCAACACACCAGGCACACGTGGGTCCTACAGCTATAGCTGAGGGAACATCTTCCTCAACGGCCACTGGGCCGGTTTCCAGCTCTGGGTTGCCAGTAAGACAGTTGAGTTTAGCCCCCTGTCTTGGTTGGAGGTAGGACCGCGTCAAGCTTCTGCAGGAGGAGAACCAATTCGTGAACGACCAGAATGATCATCTCCGTGAAAGCAACAACGAGCTCTTTATCTCCACGAAGAGCTCAAGGAGAGTCTGGCTGTAGCTGAGCAACGCTTAGAGCGCATAACCGACTTTTGGCGGTCCGCCGAAGAGGATCATTGGAGAATATTACTCTATTGAATAGCAAAGATACAATACTACGACATACGGTGCACCTATCCCTGACTCTACGGGGATGCTTCCTCCGCCATAACGCCAAGGCGCATCAATGAAACCGTGTGAGACCAGGCCAAGATTCAGGCGGTCAAGTTCGTCACGTTTGGCATAGGCCCTCGAGGGACGTTTCCCTCATTCTAAAAGGGCTTATACCACGAACACAATTCCAGAAGTTTCGATTCGTCATCCGGGAGATCTTGTGAATCATGGGGGTTTTAATGGACAGGGATATTTTGAGCTGCTCAAAATTGGTACTGCCACCACAGTCCCTGGCCCATCATCAGCCATGTCCCTTACCCCGAGGATTACCAGTTCTTCCTTCAAGTTGAGATACCTGATGGTACAATCAAGGACAAGAGCGAGTTCTTCGTTCAAGAGCGCTTGCCCTGACTCCTCTTTGCTTACTGTGTGTAAGCTTAGAGGCCGCGGCCACATTATCCAATTCGACATGTACAGGCCATTCATGGTTCTTGGCCGCCGACTCCAGAGCTCATGACATTACCAGATCATCTGTGGATATGGGAGTATCCGCTGCTATGTAGGACAGGAGGCAGCTGGTACACTCGTCAAGGCAATGATCCCGCTCAGCTAAGCGACATACACTACGCACTCTAAATGCGACCTAACACTACGACGACTGGGCAATAAAGAAGCAAAAAGAAAAACGAAAAAAGGACAAAAGAGTTTAAATGTCTTCTGACTCCCTAAGTGCCAAAAACTCAAGACGGCAAGATCTCATTCGAGCAGTAAGTGAATGGAGACAACCCGGAAAAGTTCGAAAGCTTTAGCCTTGATCACTACCGAGAACACTATGGCTATCCTGTCCAGCACACTAAGACTATACTATATATATTGGAAGACACGGCATTTCCATACGACGGGGGAGACCATTCGATTCTCAGAAAACTCCATTGACCTGCAAAGCGCGTCGCAGAAGATGGACGATATCTATATCTCCATAACCCTACAAATTTTCCGACTTCATGGAATTGTAGAGGAGAATGGGGAGGGCAAGTGGTGATAGACTCCGAAAGAAACTATGGGAGACTCTCTTTACGAGCAGATCGTGCAGGTTGGTATGAGGTAATATCTGTTCTGGATACACGATGATGGATATTGATATATTGAATCTCACCCTTCTCAGCTTCGCCACTGAGATAAACTCGAAGAACCTTATACTCTGATAAGATCCTGACGGGTTGATACAAAATCACCTCGCGAGGTTATTTTGACTATCCCTCCAGATGGATCTGATACCAAGACGACGACCAGCGAGATCGACTGAAGTGTATTGTAGGCAGATGCAGCACAAGACTGCCACGCTCAAGGAGAAGAAGGCGGAAAAGATGGAAATGTCATACTAGTCGGCCTTTCTCACTTTTATTTCGACGATTAACATATTAGATGAGGGGCATATTAACAGTCGATGGAAAAGAATGTGCTCAGATGGGACAGTCTAGAGTCATTTTTATTGCAGATATTATCTGGCGGACCAGAGTAGAAATCAGCTAGCCTTGATAAATGGCACTTCGATACATGGCTGATTAAAAGCTTATATCAAGTGCAAGATAGGGCATAAAAGCTTCTTAGAATAAATCTTTTGGTCATAAGTTCTAAGTCTACGGGCTCAGCATCGTGATATCTGGGCTTCACAAAAGCCTTGAGCATCCATGGAAATCTTTTATCACGAGTTTTAGTCTTCGAAAGCTTATTGAAGGGAACATTCCATGATAAAGACGTCGGTCCGTATGTCCATCCACCTCACAAGTCCCTCATTCATTGTTGCACGTGAGGCTGAATGGCCTCACATGAGGGGCGCCATGGTGTACCTAATGGACTGCTTGGCCTACTAAATGACTGTATGTAATGTTTAATGGGCACATAAAGTGCTTGGTTTGTCTCTAAACTTTGTGCTTCAACATTGATACAAACTTAGAAGATGTAAGGTGTTCTTCGTAAGGACACCTGTGAGTTTAGAGGCACTGATACCGGTCTATATCAAAGCATTCTTGTACGTCATATAAGGGGTCACTTTGACGGAGATCAAATGAACAAAAGTAATAAAGTCATGGATATCAGCTATTTATCTCATCTCATAATCGTAGTCTTCCGACCGTGTGGGGCCGATCCGGCCGGCTCATGTGGAGCGCCGACCAGCAGAACTTCCAAATTCGGTAATCCCACCGACATCCTCCTCATCAATCGATATCATTACAAGATTCTATTCTTTAAACCTCATTCTTTTCGGTGTGAGAAACCTCACCCTGCTCGTGACCCTCGTTGAACATCTTGCCACCAGCTCCAGCAACACTGTTGCGGTGCTCCCAGGTGTCATGGGGCTTCCATCCAATGGACTTTCGGGCAACGCTGACCTCGTCGTAGAGCTGATCAACCTCCTCGAGGGACAGACCCTTGGTCTCGTAGATGAAGAAGTAGACGAAGGCGATGCACAGGAAACAGCAGCCGAACCAGATGAAGAAGATCTTGGACTGGAGGTTGGCCTTGCCGGAACCGTAGTCGACGAGGTAGGGGGTAGAGTAGGCGATGGCCCAGTTGAAGAGCCAGTTGGTGGCGGTGGTCATACTGAGGGACTTGGCACGGGTCTGGAGAGGGAAGATCTCGCCAGTGACGACCCAAGCCAGGGGACCCCAGGTTGAGGCGAAGAAGAA
This sequence comes from Fusarium odoratissimum NRRL 54006, assembly GCF_000260195.1. NCBI lineage: Eukaryota > Fungi > Ascomycota > Sordariomycetes > Hypocreales > Nectriaceae > Fusarium > Fusarium odoratissimum. Next base: position 357,551 of record NW_022158700.1, on the reverse strand, counting down.
GATGTAGATACAGACGAAAGAGACAGCAGCCCTCTGGCCAGCCAAGCTCTTGACGAAGATAACTCCGGCGCTATCTTGGCCGGTGGAGAAGGTACCGGACATGGCGACGATGAACTGAGAGACACACATGCCGACGGCACCCCAGAGGAGAAGAGGACGACGACCCCACTTGTCAATGGCGTACATTCCAGGGAGTGTGGAAGCGACGTTGATGGCTGATGTGATCATGGAAATGGTGAAACCGCTCGAGATACCGGAGTTCTCAAAGTACTTGGTACCATAGTAAAACTAAAGCTTGTTAGCCATGTCTCATAACCATGAGATAGTTAAGCGAGAACTTACGATGAAGTTGATACCAGTGAGCTGCTGAAGAGCCTGGAGAGCACAACCAGTGAACTGGCGCTTCAGAATAGGAGGCTTGAAGCAGTCAATGTATGAAGATGTTCCGAGGCTCATCTCATGGTCGTGGTTCGCCTTGATCTCGCTGAGCTCAGCCTGGACAGCAGGGTGATCAGGGGAGAGACGGCGGATCTTGGAGAGAGCGCGAGAGGCATCGTCGTGACGGTCTTTCTTGATGAGGAATCGAGGTGTTTCGGGTAGGATGAGCATGCCACCGAAGAGGACGAGGGAGTAGGCGAATTGAACGGCGATGGGGATACGGTATGAGCCTGTGTCGTTGCGCTTGCCTGTCGCGTTGTTTACGATGGCGGCGAGGAGGAGACCGATTGTGATGGCCCATTGGTATGAACCGACGATGGCACCTCGAATCCACTTTGGTGCTGTCTCAGACTGGTACAGGGGGACTAAAAATCGTGTTAGTTACCTAGACCGAAACTCTGAAGCTGTCATGTGGTGTACTTACTAATAGCGGAAATTTGACCAACACCAAAACCGGCGAAGAATCGACCAGCCAAGAACATGGGGATAGCAGTAGCAGCAGTTTGGAGAGCGACACCGAGGTTGAAGACCCAGGTGGCGATCATGAGACCGGGACGACGACCGATGTAGTCAGTCATGAAGGGAGAGGAGAGAGCGCCGAAGAATGTGCCGGCTGAGAGGATGGAGACGATGCTGGACTCTTGGCCCGTTGTGATGTTGGGGTTGCCCTTGGAGTCTGTGTAGCCGGTGCTGAAGAGTCGCTGCCAGTAGGGCATGGCCAAAATACCAGAGATGGTACCTGTGTCATAACTGCGATTGTTAACCTCACAATGGATCTTCAGGTGAAAGGGAGTGTGACTTACCCGTAGAGAACACCACCAAAGGCGACAAACAAGCCGATGGCGATAGCAGGCCATGCCTTGCCAGCCTCCTCGGGCTTGCTGAGGGATGCCCTTCGAATTGCGTTCATAATGAAGATCGACACTCAAGCAAGAGTGTGCAATGAGAACTAAGAGTGTATAAACAAGTGAAGTGTGTGTGTGTGATGATAGAAAAGAAGAACAAAGCCCATTAACAAACGCGGGAGATTGTCTCCTTTTAAACCCCAAACAAGCATCATAAGCTTCTGTGTTGTTATACTTAAACCTGCATAACCAAAACCTCTTGCGTAACATTACCTCCCCCCAGAAGCTAAAAAGCTAGGTTGGAGCTAAAGCTATTCCACGGCTTGTCCGAGCTAGTGGAGTGCGGAGCAGCCGCACCATCAACTTACGATGGTGTAGTTAAAAAAGCTAAGCTGGGGGTGAGGAGGTCATGTGGTTCATTGGTTCAGCAAAGTCCTGGTGTGGTGGTGGTGGTGGTGGTGGTGGTTTATTTCCCTCCCCCTCAAGGAGTGTCGTCACTGGCGAGGGAGATAAAACGCCTTCGCCGTGGAGAGCGGCTTGAACTAAAAAGGACGGGTAGATGGTGGCGTTTTGTCTATTCCATATGCTGATATAGCTATAGTAAAAGATGTAGTGCGTTACAACTATGTGTAAACAATCTCGTCGTCTTGGGCTGTGGAACCTGTCAGAGCAAACAAGCTTCCCCAAACGAACTCCATTTTCCCCAGGTCTTTTTTCTCGGCGCCCTCGTGCTTAACGGACTCATCTCCACATTCAGGTATTTGGAGTACATATCCCATGGCCTGGGGTTGTAAGTTAAAGAGTGGATATCTCTTCCCCCGAGCCAAGAGCCGGGCCAGGCCGGCTCGGCGACGCAGATGCCGAAGAGCCCATTACCATTTTTGGTAAGTTTGTTTAACTTTGGTGAATGGGTTTAGTTGACGATATCCTTTGCCACGACAAGAAACTAGAGACATCTGGCTACAAGAGAGAGTAATTTTCAATAGTAAAAGTATCAATTCACTGATGGTGTTTGCGTGTTTAGGAGCCATCTGTGAGAAGGTGTTTAAGCAGCTGACGCCCAACTTCGCTGGTGACGCTTTCGGAGCCGGCGGCTTCACAAGTAGCGCGCGCAAAGACCATCAACCACTTCGGCCCTATTGTGGAAGGTCGCTCTTCTTTTCATGAGGGCATTCAGACCCAACACTTCTTTTCTTTTTCTTTTCACGTCTACTCTAATAATAACCTCTAGCTCTAGCTCAGTTCAGTTCAGCTCACCTTTACGAGTTACCATAACAATACCATCACATCATAAAAAACCTGCATTGAATGTGGAAACAAATCTCAGGCGTTATTGTGATTGCAGAATGGCGTCGCGCCTCGCTTAGAGTGAGGCGCTTGGCGCTACAAGGCTGAAGGTGTGTGAGGCGGCAGAGCTGTAGCTTGAATTGGTGGCTGTTGCTGTGGTTGGAGAAGAGGATGGGAAACCCTTGTTCAGGGCATAACCTTAACTTTATGCTGGCGATTCAACAATATGCATACAGAGTTTGGTGTTGCCATGATGAATCTGCAGCCTCGCAGTGTGCGATTGATGGTCTTAGGTTGTGCCGAGCACTATCTGTCGTGGTACAGGTTCCTAGAGAGCTCAATTGAACTACTACGATATGTTGAGAATCATTGCTAGCGAGAAAGCCTGTACATCTTACACCCAAAGTCGACTGATCAGCGGCTGATTCTTCAACACTAACTCAACAGTCTCTCGACTAACAAACCACTCGATTCCCCAGACATTCACTCCATGGAGCCATCAGCATCAGCATCGCTTAGAATCCAAACCCCGCATGTCGGGGCGAGACCATTCTGTCAGTTGATGATCATGTCCATTTCCAAAAACTCAATCCTCCACCCCAATAACACAACCCTGGTCACTAGCTTGTCGGACCGGTAATGTCACCTAGCGCCAAGTCTTGATAGCAAAAGCACCGAGATCTGCACCGTTTCTCACGGATACCGGCATCACGATATGGAGACCTCGAAGGTATGAGCAGGGATACTCGACTCATACAATCATCCTTCATTTTTCGAATCGGCGGTATTATGGAGTCGATTGGTATGTATGTCTCTCCATCCTCCATGTCCATGGGTCTATGACAATCCCCGCGGGGGAGGGGATAATCACCGTTGGACGAATACAATGTCCGTTTTATCACTGCGACCTTCCTAGTCTAGTCTCTTTTGTCGGACCGTTGAATGCTTAACACGTCCCGCTAATGTTTGACTGCAACCCCCGAGTTGTATGACTGCATGCTTCTCCATGGGCACCCCATATCATCTCCAACATTTGTGAATTGGCTGTGCCTACTCCGGACGGAGTACTGTCCCTTGGATCACCGATAACGTTGCCCTTCTGTGCTTGTGCGGGGTTGGGCATGTTACCGTAGGATCTGGGGAAGTTCCTCCGCTTACATGAAACGAATCCTTTATTGCAACTTACTAGGCACCTGATGACAGGAAGGGCAATGATTCTCTGGAGTTGATCTATCGGCGTTGATGGACGTTGGAATCCTTCAAAGGAGCAAGAGAACTTCCAATAATAAACTTGGGTGTTGAAAACGAGTCATTAAAGGGTTTTCTAAGTCTATACTAAATTTACCTAGGTAGTATCTATATCAAGAAAAGAGGCCCTCAGTTTTCTTGCCTCCCATTAAAACCTCTGGCGCTTCAGGTACAAAATTATACGTCACTTTCAAATGTGCAATCAACGAAACGGATAGAGTGAACTGCATCGCTTCGTCTCTTCATCGTCTATTTGACTTGTCTATGACGCCCCGAGAAATCTTCTTCCAATGACCTCTTCCGCTGAATGATAGACTAAAATCGATATACGCTTTCCTCCCGAGCGAGAACCGACACCTTGCGCTTTTCGAGCCATGACCTTGGCTTCAACCCGTTTATTATGTTCCCAAGAACACTCTCAATCAGTAGAGCTCTGCCACCCCCTATGTGGCGTCTGCTAGACCTCTTGAATTGAGACCTTAAGATCCTCGATTTCCCGTTCGTGATAATCCATTTGGTTCTCCATCTCCCTCCTTTGCTTTACCAGGCGTCTAAGAGCTGCTGCATGTTGAGCCATCTCGTCGCATTGGCTAATCTTCGACGTCGCATGTTCAAGCTGCTCTTGAGCGCGTTGCTTATGAAAGTTGGATTGCTCCACTGCCGCCTCACACGATTCGAGGGTTTTGCGTTCGTACGCATCATAGTCCGACTCGCCGATAGTATCCGACCTGGGCTCGTTACCGCAGGATTCATCCTCTCCAACTACGGCAGGCTCTTTATCTTGAGCATCGAGGCCGTCTAACTGGGGGGCTTCTATGGTTTGAGAACCATGGCCATCACCCTCATCAACCTTCTCCTTAGAAGCCACGTCGCTTACAGGCGATCTATCGTCAACCTTTTCCTGAGCCTGATATCCGCTGCAATTGGCATTGATGGAGTTTGTGTCTTCGGGATTGGAATGCTCTGGCTGATCGGACTCTGCAACTTCAACTTCCTCCTCAACAGATTTGTCGCTCTTGTGAACGGGGTTGTCGACCATGCCCCCGGTTTGAGAATCCTACTCTTCGGCATTGGTAATCTTGTACGTGTTGGGGCTCTCGTTGACCTCGATGATCTCGCTAGGGACCTTCTGTGCCATGTAGCTTCTTACGCTACACCCAGAAACAGATGTTTGGTGATGAACAAAAGGTACGCCGCACTGGGCAAGGTATGTTTGAATCTGAGAAAAAGCAGCGTAGCTTGTTGGACCTTCAAAGGGTACTATTTGCTCAGTAACGAAACTTTTGATATCTTGTTCTGTAATACGCCCAGATTGCACGCCCTTTCGAATGAAGGCTCTGATGTTCTCATTGAGGTCTTGCTCGGAGCCATCGGATACGGTACTTTTTTTAACGCCAGGAGATATACCGAAGAAGGTGGCGATTCTTTCCACGGCCGCTCGCTCAGAGGCATTTCGTGTCGTGACAAAAGCATCAGAGACGCTTCTTTCTTTATCTTCAAGGGTGATGTTTGCTTGTAGGAGGTGGTAAACCATGTTTCTGTGATATTGAACTGCCAAGGGGATATTTGGAGGTGGTGAGAGAGAATATGGTGGGCAGTCCATGTCAGGAGCTGCTTGGACATCTTCGGTAGTGGTTGGGGTGCCTTTTTGGGAGGCTGCGGCATTCTTGCTGCCCTCTCCTTGCTGCTCACCATTCTTTGTCTTGTTCTTGTTCTTGTTCTTGTTCTTACCCATATTTTTCGATGTAAGGTATGCAGTATGTAACGAATGTTGTGGATGATGAAGATGAAGATGAATGGAAACGGATGCTGGTGTTCAGTTAGATCGTGCTTGGATGGACTGAGGTATGCTACAACTGGCTCGTAAGGGAAGGAACTGGAAACAGGGTTGATATTTGGCAAGCCCAGTCCTTGAGCAAGAACCTCTGCAGCCAGGTCAGCCGCAACCTATGGAAGTCGCTGACCTCCATAACATCAAGATACAGGTAGGTACTTTCGACCACGACCCTTGGGCATGGTAACTTACAAGCCTTCATAGCCTTCTCAAAGCTTCGCGGTATCTACGTGAAGTCAATCACTGAGTGAGGATATCTAGGGGAGGAAATGAAACTGAAGTCCTAAACTATAAATAACCAAAAATATTTAGGTAAATTCTCATAAGCTTAAGAGGCTATTTGATGATTTTATTTTGGCATATATTCCATTATCAGTCTGTTTTCCTGCACCCTATATCAGGTGCCAAGGCGAAAAGCTCCCAGGCGGGTCCCGCCCTGCATTAGCACTCCCGCACCCCTAGCACCCACTGTAATCCACTGGAGCACTGAGACATCCGCATTTCCCATCAACACGTGTCAAACAACCCGCGATATCTTCATCTTCAACCCCATCACATCCTCCCTCCACCCACAATCGCTCATTTCTCCCCAACCGCCAAAATGTCTCCCTCCCCTGAAAAAGAAAGCCCTCCGGCGCCCTCAATGATCAAAGGCGCTTCCCTCCTAATTATCCTCCAACTCGCCTCCCGTCTCATAACTTTCATTGCCAACCAACTCCTCCTGCGGTATCTCACAGCACCGCTACTAGGCCTATCAACTCAACTCGAGGTATACTACCTCTCAGTTCTCTTCTTCGCACGCGAAAGTCTTCGTGTTGCTATTCAACGACGAGATTCGGGATCGCAGGCTAAAGAGGAGAGTCAAGCTGTGGTGAATCTGGGATATCTCGCTATTGGACTGGGAAGCTTTGTCAGTCTTGGGTTGGGGTGGATGTACCTTGCGTATGCGAATGAGATTACGCTTGCTACGCCGTATTTGGTTGAGTCGCTGCATCTCTATGGGTTTGCGGCTATGGTGGAGTTGTTGTCGGAGCCGTGCTTTGTTCTCATGCAGACGAGGCTGCAGTTTGGGACACGAGCTGCTGCTGAGTCGATTGCTACGTTTTTGAGGTGTATCGTTGTGTTTGGATCTGCTGTTTGGGCATCCAAGCACAATGATATCGGAGTGCTGCCTTTCGCCCTTGGACAGATTACCTATGGTGTCTCACTACTCCTCGTCTACCTCGTCTCAGGATATCGCCTCGCCTCATCAATCGGCTTCTCACTACTCCCCAAAACCATCGCTTCGAAGGATAACCGTTTCTGGGCCTCCATGTTCGACCGATCAACGATCGGTCTCGCAGGAAGCATGATGGCCCAGAGCGTGGTCAAGCACCTCCTCACCCAAGGCGACACATTTCTCATCTCCTTTCTCGCATCAGCCAGCGTCCAAGGCGCATATGCTCTCGCAAACAACTACGGAAGTCTTCTTGCCCGTCTTCTCTTCCAGCCTGTTGAAGAAAGTAGCCGAAGTTACTTCTCTCGCTTGCTGTCATCTGTAACACCTGTCAAACAAGGCGGTAAGCCAGTTCAGGAAGTGACAGAAGCAAAGCAGAATCTGCAAACTCTGCTTCGCCTGTACATCCTTTTGACTTCAATCATCATCAGTCTTGGACCTTTTGCTGCTCCGCCTCTTCTGGCTATTGTGGCAGGCAAGCAGTGGGCTGGCTCAGGGGCAGGTGATGTGCTTGCAGCGTACTGTTTCTACATTCCCTTCATGGGTCTTAACGGTCTCACAGAATCATTCGTGGCGTCAGTTGCTACTGAAGCCGAGGTTCACATCCAATCTGTCTGGATGGGTGCATTCTCAGTCATCTTCGCCACATCAGCCTTCCTCTTCATGAGAATCTACCCTCTCGGTGCTATCGGTCTCGTACTAGCCAACATCATCAATATGGGGTGTCGCATCATCTGGAGCGGAGCATTCATCAAGCGCTTCTTCAAAAGACATGGAACCGACTTCAAGATCAAATCACTTATTCCCGAGAGCACACTCGGTGTCTCAATCGCTACAGCTATCCTTCTCAAGCAACTGAAAGTCGTAGACAACGCAGATCAACCGATCAAATCTCTCGTCAAGATCGCTGGCTCCGCCATTCCATTATTGCTTCTAATGTACGTCTACCAAATTCCCAAAGCAAACTTTTTGAAAACAACATCTAATCATCGCAGCCTGGTCCTCGAGCGCCATTTTATCCTCGAGTGTCTAAACTCGGTCCGCGGTCGCAAAGCCGCAAAACAATAGTGCTCCCCATAATAGTTGTAATTCTCTTAATCAAATGTGATCTTGGTCGACTTGGCGTTCATGTCGACATCCTTGAAGAAAGCGCCGTACATGTCGTGAGTCTTCTTCTTAACGGTGGTACCGAACTTGAGGAGATCTTCAGGCACGGGCTGGTTGGCACCTCGGAGAATGTTGACGAGCCTGAATATGTAAGTATGGATCTATCGCAGAGGGTTTGTGAACTTACGAGCCGGAGTGCGACTTGTCCTCGACAGTAAAGAAGGTGATAGCCTCACCAGTCTTACCAGCACGGCCTGTTCGGCCAATGCGGTGGACGTAATCCTCAATGGTCAAGGGGAACTAGACAAATTAGCGAACGTCGGGTGGCGATTTGGGTTGGACATACTGTAACGTTGATAACGAGCTTAACCTCAGGAATATCAAGACCACGAGCAGCGACATCAGTAGCAACAAGAACAGGAGTAGCTCCAGACTTGAAAGCCTCGAGACTCCTTGTTCGCTGCTCCTGTCGCAGATCACCGTGAATGCCACCAACGCGGATGCCCTTACGGCTCAAGAAGTTCTCAACACGTGTAGCCTCCTTCTTGTACAGGCAGAAGACCAAGATACGGTCGTTCTTCTGCTTACCCTGCTGGTGCTCCTTCAGAAGCTGAAGCAGACGGAACTCCTTCTCTCTGGGCTCAAGAACCTCAACTCGCTGTGTAATTCTTGTGTTGGCTTGCAGCTCAACAGATCCATCGGCTGTTTCCTTACCGCCAGATCCAATGGCGATCTTTACGGGGGTAACCATGAAAGAAGAGGCGAGGGTCTGGACGGATTGAGGCCATGTAGCTGTAAACATGAGTGTCTGGCGCTTCTCGCGGGGAAGGCAAGCACCCAAGATCTGCTTAATATCCTCCTCGAAACCCTTGTCAAGCATACGATCAGCCTCGTCGAGAACGGCGAAAGTAACTTGGCTAAGATCAACGGTTCCATCAGACATGAAGTCCTTAAGACGACCGGGGGTAGCGACAATAATGTCAGCGCCACATCGGAGAAGGTTTCGCTGATCATCCTTGGAAGCACCACCGTACAGACACACACACTTTAGCTTGTTCAGCGCAGCCACGGAAGCCATCTGCTCATAGGTCTGCATGGCAAGTTCTCGTGTAGGCGAAACAATAACGGCCTTGGTGCCCTTGTACTTGATATCAGAAACAGCCTCAACACAGGGAAGAGCGAAAGCCATGGTCTTTCCGGATCCTGTCTCAGCGACACCGATAACATCGCGGCCAGAGAGCGTGAAGGGCCACGAGGCGGACTGAATAGGCGTAGGAGCCTTGTAGTTGGCGAATGGCGAGGGCTTCTTCTCAAGGAGGTTTGTAGCGGGAAGTTGGTGGAATTCCAAAACGGGGCGAAGAGTGACGGTCTCGGTCTTGGGGTCGGTGATGGTGATCTGGTTCTTGGAGAGGAATTCGTCAATCTCGGCTTGAGGAACGTTGGAGAGGCTCATGGTCTGGACGTAAGCGCTGTCGGGAGAAGCGTCGTCAGAAGACTCATAAGAAACCGGGACCTTCTTCTCCTTCTTAGACTTCTTCTCCTTGGGAGCTTCCTCGGCAGCTTCAGTAGTCTCAACAGACTCCTCAGCGGCCTTGGCCTTCTTCGCCTTCTTCTTTTCCTTCTTAGCCTTCTTGCGCTCATCACGCTCAGCCTCAGAATCGCCAGTCTTTCCAGCAGGTGTCTCCTGCTCTTCAGTCTTGCGCTTCTTGTCCTTCTTCTTCTCCTTGCGCTCCTTCTTCAAACGAGCCTTCTCGTCGACGTCGGTGACCTTGGTCTTCTTGGAGGGTCGGTCGACGACGGCGTCCTCGCTGTCAGCGAGGAGATGCTTTGTAGCAGCCATTGTGAAAGATTGTATGTGATATTCGACCGGGGGGGGAAGTTGTACGAATAGCGGTCGAGGGTATCGCAGAATGGCTGGGAACAAATTGCGACGTAAAAATGGGTGGGATGTTTTACAGAGCGAGCGCAAAAAATCTCTTATCGATAAGACAAATCCGTTCGCCTTCCTGTCCAGACCCACTTTCCGTTGTCCCCGGGAAGGTACGTACTCAAATTCCTTTATCGGAGGACCCTGGATTGAACGATAGGTTTCGTCCAAGTCGCTTCACATTCACTATTATGCGTTAACAGCATTTCATGTTGTGATATTGAACTAATAGTTGTACAATTACAATGCTTGGTTTTGTAGTCATCGAGCTGGGCTCACAGTTTAAGCAGTAGGCGACACGTGTGTCCTGCTGTGTCCTCGCTTTTCAACCCTTCAGGTTTAAATATACAACATTTCCAGTCTCATATGCGTAACGATCGTGTATGCTCCCTTCCAAGTCGGTACCCGAATGCTACAGGTGTCATACCTGAAGTGCTGTCACAAGGCCTATCAAAATGCAAACTGCCGTTCGGTTCTGTCAAGTTGGGGATGGAGTTACCTCGATGCCTCACTTACTGGGCGATGTAACAGAGTTGTAATTGGGTCATTCCTGGTTTTCATTTGATCGCCTTATTTATATGGCATTTTGGTTTGTTATATTTATTCCTAGGTAAGTCATGAAGCATTCTTTGCCCTCCTCTTTGCCAAAAGCTTCCTAGTCTCTGTTGGACTACTTCATGATCGCCTTGGGCGCCGGTTGTGAGAGTTTGACTAGTATGTCTGTCTCATTCTTTACGCGACTATGCGAGAGTCTTAACCTGGTGCTGAGCTGAGAGATGGTATACAAGTGTACGCCGGACCCCAGTCACCATGGAGGATGAACTGTGTTCCCCATGTTTCGCATCCGTCTTTCGATGGCTCATGAGACTTGACCATGAATACCAGGAGCGAGCCGCTTTGTTCTCTCACGGGCCGTTCTGATGTCTACGGAGTCGGTATTCGAGCCGCCTTTTACGCACAATGGCTTGGCTCTCTTCTCATAGAATACCTCTCTGAGGAGAACCTCGCAGATTTACGGTTTATCAGTATATTTTCTTCAGCAGCGGCGTCTACATCTCTCGTCATTGGAGTAGCTTACAACTCCCTTCAGCCACTCGACACATACTTCTTGCTTCTTCTAGCTATGGGATTCTTTCTATTTCAGATTCCATTATACATCTGGCGTATTCTCACGAGGCGTCAAGCCCACCTTGACCCGTTTCAACTCTCAAAGGAGAGCCATGGACATTTCTACCATCTCATGAGTCTTACGGTACTCTCAGCTAACGTGTCAATTGGAACATGGTACTTCACATCCTTTCTACCGCACCTCGCCTGTGATTGCCGTGACGTGATATTTCTACTTGGCAAGGTCGATCTGGAAAGTCAGGGATATATCATAGCTGGCTCGATATTCTTCATTGGGATTCTTGTCAGCATTGGCGGGTTTATCTTTTTGAACGCTTGTTGCATTATCACCAAGTCGAGTTCGCAACATAGGAGAGCGAGGTGAGATCGTTCCAAGCTACTCAACTGCACGACTGAACATATTCAGGTCGAGAAATATTTGGCGACTCAGGATACTCCGCGCAATATCTGGCTTCATAATCTTTACACTTTTGGTTCTCTCGATCGAACTTCCTATACAGTGGAACCACATCCAAGGCGTTTACGAATTGACTACCGTCGCACAATTACTGCCCCTTATGCTCACCATTGGAATATTTCTACGATCTTGGGCTATTTATGCCAGCGGAGCTAACGATACGTCGGGAGGACGAAGGCGTCGCAGACCTCCTTCAACTTCCACTTCATCGACATCAAATTCTAGATCGACATCAACCACATCAAGTGGCAATTCGTCCCAAGTCATGGGCTATTATTATACGTACCCTGCTTACCACAATGATGAGGAAGATCCCCAGTACGACTACGATGACTATTATAACGATTACAATGATTATTACAATAACTACTACAACTATTCAAATACAACAGAGAATGATCAAGCCCAGATTCAGTGGCCTCAAGGAGTTCATTTCTCACGTTGGTAAACTGTCAAGAAATAAACCTCTTATCACCACTCATTGCTATAAATCAAGGTGAACCTCGGTGACTCGGTGAACCCCGCCGCACAGACCCCTGGGACCCCTTCCACCCCGCAACCGCAAGTAAACAAAACCACCAATTCCCAAACTCAACCCGTCACAACCGCCCGCAGATACCCTTCATTCCGATTGATTTCTCAGTAGCGCCGAAAATGTCGTCAAAGGAAGCTTCCAAGAGTAAGGACAAGGATAAGTCCAAGGTCCATAAGCTCTCTCTCAAGGGCAGCGCTCGTCTTGTCGCTGAATTCGTACGTTGAACAAAGCTGATTTCCTACTTGGGCGAGAGTTTGCTAACTGTTGGGTTTACAGTTCCAATATTCTATCCACAGCATTCTGTACGCAAACCTACGCTTTATCGGTCGATGGATCTTGTTAACGATATGATAGCTTCCAACGAGGTGTCTATCCTGCCGAGGACTTTACAGTGTATGTACATTGCGACCGATTCTCTCGAGCATCAACTGACAACCTCCAGCGTCAAGAAATATGGCCTCAACATGCTGGGTAAGTCCATCATCCTTCCCCCCACAACGACCGTTTGCGAATCTTGCGACTCACAAAGTACAGTCTCGGCCGATGATCAAGTAAAAGCCTACATTAAAAAGATCATGTCCCAGCTTGACAAATGGATGGTCGGCGGCAAGATCTCCAAGCTTGTCATCGTCATTACAGATAAAGACACAGGCGAGCACGTCGAGCGCTGGCAATTCGACGTACGTCTTCCATCCTCTCTACCTGTACAAGCTCTCTAACCAAGATAGGTTCAAATCTTCCAACCCGTCAAGAAATCCAAGTCCTCCAAATCCGCCTCCAAAGACCAAGAAAACGCCGCTCCCGCTGGTTCCGCGCCCACAGCCCCCGAAAAGACAGAAACAGAGATCCAGGCCGAAATCGCAGCTATTTTCCGCCAAATCACTGCATCTGTTACGTTCCTACCTCAACTCAGCGGCGATTGCACATTTAACGTCCTCGTTTACGCTGATGCGGATAGTGAGGTCCCTGTTGAGTGGGGTGACTCGGATGCGAAGGAGATTGAGAACGGAGAAAAGGTACAACTGAGGGGCTTCAGCACGGCGAATCACCGTGTTGATACTTTGGTCAGCTATCGATTTACCGATTAAGCTGGAGGATTTCGAGTGTATAATGGAGGGAAAGAGATGGATGAGTTGCTTTTGGTGGATTTCGGCATAACTCAAGAATGATTTATCTTGAGAGGCGTTACAAGGCGCCTTGGGGACTTGGTTTGTCCATACTCAATATTCAACGGTCATGATGGATTTGTACGATACGTATCAGGATATTTTGTTATCTAATCTTCGCAGACATAATATCCCAGTCACTTCTACATGACGTGTCTCATCTGCTTTTCTAATGCCCGGATACCAAATCATGGCAGCGTGAACCATAGCTGCCATCGCCCCTTCAACCTCGCGCCATTCACCGTCTCATGCAACCAGCCTATCTTCAAATTCAACTGCGCCTCACCCATTGCTATACAGTCGATAGCCTCGACTAGACTCGCTTGAAAAAGTACACATACGCAAACTTGCGCATCTCATCGACATCGTGAGCTTCAACAACCTTCTCATCGTTGAAGAGCACCCAAGTGGGGACATTAGCATCTCCCAAAGCCTTTCGGATGAAGGCAACGTAATGTCTATAAGTAGTTAGCATGTCTCCATGTTTATCTTGTACGAAGAATTCTTACCCAGCATGGATACTTGTGCCCTTGTGGCACACGATTGATCGAAGTTGGAAAGTAGCGGGCAATTCAGCACTTCCGGCAGGTTCCTTAGGAGCAGCTGCTTCGGCGGGAGCATCATCATCAAATGTTCCTTGGTCGTCAGGATGGCTGAACAGCCACTCAACAGCCCGCTCAACATCACCACCTGTCTCCTTCAATGCCTTCTTGGCCTGAGGGGCACCGAAGCCCATAGCTCCGAGCATCTCGATTTTCTCAGGGTCGGCGGTGTTGGCGCCACCACTTTGAGCACCAAGATCAAGGGGCGCATCAATGTCAGGGTCCTCCATGTGTCCGAACAACCATTCCATCGCGGCGTTGGCGTCAGAGTTTCCGGTAGCGTGAAGAGCACGCTCGCAACGGTTGCGAGGGAAGCCCATGGCTTCGAGCTGAGCGAGGGCGGCAGCATCGGGTTCGAAAGCGGGAGCTTTGACCTCAGGCTCGTCTGGCAGTTGTTCCTCTCCGGGCTGCAGTCCCCTGGATAGATATTCGTCCAAGTTGAAGGGCTCGTCCGGTACAAGGACAGGAACATCAACCTTGATAGGAACCCAATTGACCACAGTCATCTTTCGTGCGTTGACAACCAGGGTATCTGGGAATGTCTTGAACAAGGATCGCTTGGTGAAGCCATCCTTGCTTCCGCAAGCAGAGCAAGTCAGCTCAACCTTCTCGGCTCCTGTGAAGTTATCGAGACATTCCTTGAGCGACACAGGCTTGTAAGCATCTGGGCCCTCCGAACCCTCCTCCCGAGGTAGCTTTTCTAGGGGAACGTCGATGAAAATGTTGTCTTGCTCGTTGCTGCTGTACCGCACCTTGTGGCAACCCAAACATTGGAGTCTTTGCTCGAGAACAAATCGGAAGGGTTGTGTAGGGTCCTTTCCATCGGGGTGGGGAGATCGAGTGATGAGCTTGAACAGGTGCTGAAGGAATTCGAGGGCATCCTGCTGTCGCATTGTAGAAAACTCTTCATGTCCTCGGCCGATGAGGTGCTTGAGCATGGCTGGCGCAAGACCCTTCTGGTGTGTGATACCCTCTCCAGCGACATCAGCGTCAGGTTTAGAGTATCGCCCAGACAAAAGTCCATCGGCTGTCTTTCGGAGCTGAGTCTCGATATCAGCAGCTGGTTCGGGAACAATGGGCAGGTCGTCATTGGGTCGGAAATATCTGTCCTGGAATGACGGCATGTCAAACAGGCACTGGATAATACTGGCCAGGTAGCAGCTGTTTCCAAGGTTCTTCAGACCAGTGAGACCGGGTCCAAACAAGGGCTTGAGCTCCTTCCCGTCTTCCGTTGTCATGCTAAAGTCCCACTTGAGATTCTGTTCGATCTGCATCTCAGTCAAGCTCTTTTCCGTCTTCTGGCGCTCCGCCAATACGATGCCCCAGTGGTTCAGGTGTTCGCCCAGATTGTCGTCGACTCGTTCATCGTCACATTTGTAGCAGTAGATATCGGCGGTTCCCTCGGGTGTGATAGATCCAAGCTTCACAGCAACTCCATGACCGGACTCGTTGGCGTGAGCAAGAGCATGCGAATTTCCGTCTACGCCACCCATCTGCTTACGGCCACATCCTAGGTTGCCACACTCAATACACAGCCAAAGGTTCTCTGCTAGGTCGCAAGCGTAGCAATGGCTCAGATCGTTTTGCTCGATCTTCTTAGCAGGCGCTTGCTGTAGCATCAAGATATGCTCGCAGCTGGTCAGCTCCTGTTCCCATGCCTTAACCTCTTCCTTTCGAGAAAATGTGTTCGCCTTGAGAATACCGTCGACCATAGGTGCGAGCTTGGGATGTGTTCGGTCGAGTTCGGTGTTACAGTCGAGGCACTTGACAGTCAGCGCTGTATCATATCGGTCCTCCTCAGTTTCAGCAGCGATAGCTAGCTTGGACATCTTGGTGGGTGGTTCGTCTCGTTCGACAATCTTTCTTGTGCGGCGGATGTTGAGAGCGAGTGGATGCTGGGTCAGCGCATAGTGAAGTCTATCATGGTTACGGTCGCCAGCGCATCCTCCGTTGAAGCACTGAAGGCAGACATCGAGTCCAGCAGGATCATCCTATCCGACTTGGTCAGCAAGCTAAGCTTTAAGGATTTCAAGGGCTTGGCGTTCAGCAAGTGGGAGTCTTACGATGGAGTCGAAACATTGAGTACAGTCTTCGCGATAGACGGACTGAGAAGGGTTAGGGGGTGTCAGCCCTACAGTATAGTTAGTCTACAAAGTTCTAACGAGGTCGACCACGAGCTTGTCGCAACTATCATGACTGGTGGTCGATCAAATGGCGGGGTCAATTTTGAAGATTCACGTACCGATCAAGTCGAGATGCTGGCAAGCCATGATGGGCAAAATTTGCTTTTGTTTCCTCTTTTTACAAGTCAAGGTTATCAGGACAAGGAAATGAGAAGATTTAGGTGATATGTGTAGAAGGTTGATGTGGAATCAAGCTCGAGCTGAAATCAGCACTGGAGTTGGAAGCTTCAGGTGCTTTAGTGACAGGCGGCACACGTCACTGGAGCTTAGGTTGCCTGGGGAAGGCGGCGGGGCATTCCATCAGCCACTCACCATATTCGTTAGGTGGCGCTGTGGCGTCCTTTCTTTGATGATTCCATTCAATACTTGTGATGATTCCACATAGGCAGTTGTAATTGTCTTGGAGTCTTGGCTGATTGGCGTCTGTTGTGATCTTTTGTCTCGGAAAACAGAATTTCAACCGGTCAAAATGCTGCATTCAGTAGAGGTATTTCCTGATTGGTACTGGCTACCTGTCAAGCTTGAAGCGCCTTGCATGTCTCGAAACCTCAACATGGCAGGCAGCCTGACGTTGTACAACATGGTTTCGACTTAGGTGTTAAGACTGCAGGTTTTAGGCTTAAGACTGAACATTCCCACCACCTGGGATTATCGGAGGGCAGGGCTTGTAAGGCATGCATTTATTCGTATGGTAACACAGCAAATAGCCTACCCTGAAGTCACTGATTGAGCTACGTCTAACAAGCACCAGGCACAGAATTCACCAATAGTTCGCTTTGTTAACTCTGTATTGCTAAAAGCCATGGGATTGGATTTCATTAGATTCAAGTTTACGTGAGATTCGAAGGCTGATGAACACTATATCATCCTATAAAGCGCTGTGCCATTACGGCAAGGGGAGGCAAAATAGCTTACGGTCTCTACCTATTCTGACTGACAAAAGGACCTGAGTGCCGTAGTACCTAATATGGCTTTATTCTCATTCAACCCAGTTATTCTTATCATCTAGGAAGGCTTACCTTGGAGGTCAGAAGTTTTCCTTCTCATTGAGGCACGGTTATAACTTCCTCAAAGAAGCAAATATAGCAGATCTTATTCAGTAAAGACAGGCTCAACAGCTCACTCTTTCCCTCATCGCAAAAGCAGCCACCAGCACAATTGACACATAGCAAGATGTTGAGCGTTGGCCTTGTGGTTTCCTAGACCATCAAGATTACCTAATCTCGAGCTTAGGGAAGTTATATCAAAGCTTCGTCTTGTTGAAGATTTGGCCCTGTCGTTTCCTTCACATACCACCAGTTTGCAACGACGTGATGTCCTGTTCTGAAAGTGGGAATTGCCAACAGCCGTGGAGCACATAGCCTGCCCATTCATAGAGAGGCGCTTCCTTCATCTCGTCCATCGCATCGGCGGCTTGCTGCATCGCTTTGGCAAGATTCACTATGAGGCTGCCACCGGCTTTTGATGTATTGCCATCCGTGGAAGTGCTCTGTTTAAGAAACGAATCGAAGAAGACTTTAGCAAACCTCGACCCGTGTGTGTCTTGGATTCTCCACAAGGTTGACACAGTCGAGCTGGCCCCGGAACACATTAGTGCAGGGACGAGCCCCATGACCTCATCTCCAAGCTGTACATCCATAACACCACCTTGGCACGCTATCATGTTAATGTGTGTGCCTGGAGAGACCTGGATATCGAAGAATTCTCGGGCTGTGACGCTCTCAACCGGGCGTTGCCCCTTGGGTTGCGCACACGACATGGGGAGCTCGACCTTGTGATCCAACGGGTCTTTCGATTCCCAGCCGCAGTGAGTGTGCAGATGAAGCAGACGAGACTGACCAGCCGCGTCCAGGAAGAGCTTCTTGGAGGCGGTCCGGTCGATCATTGGATCCGTGCGGAATCGACGAGCCAGCGTCTGGATACTGGTTCTCCCTGCCTTATGGTACACGGATTCGGATTCCGCGATGCCCGATATGAATCTGGCGTTGATTCGCGCAGGCAATGGTCGTGCCAGATCCGTGGCCGCGAAGCATGAGCGCAGAAGTGACTGGCTGTGTGTATAGACGACGGGATTCCGGTGGATCAGCGCCTCATATCCTTTGATCGCAAGTGCATGGAGCGGAAGCCGGTGGAGAGAAGAGGATGGACACAGGACAATCAGCTCACCGGGCTTGACACGGCGGGCAAGCGGCGCAATGAGGCCACCTAGCATGCTGTCGAATGCTTTTCGTGCCTCTTTCGTGTTGAGATTCTCCTCTGGCATGTCTTCGAACTTTTCTGGGGTAAGATATGTTTTCTGCCAAGTAATCACATCTCCTACTTTCGTAGTCAGCACATCCATGGTTGGTTTTATATTCAAGTTTCGTTTGGATCGCTCCTTAACTGTGAGCAGCAACAGTCTACCGGTGTCGCCGGTGAAATACGGAGGGAGGTAGAACCAGTCAACCAGGACAATGGGTGTACCACTCTGGGCTTTGATCCTGGCCACATCAGACAAGTCGAACGGCTGCGCCTCTCTCAAGTCGAGGAGTTGCCTCATCAAGTCGTGCGTCTCTCTCATGGTTCGACGATACGTGTCCAGCTGCCGACGCAGATTGAACTTGGCCATCCCCTGAGCCTCCTTGATACGCTGTTCCATCGCCCGCATCTCCTCGTAACCGCGTGCAGCGTCAGGACACGCCTTGATCTTACTCACCAGCTCGGGTGGATCAGAGATACGCACCCCGATGGTCCGCGCCAGTGAGCGTGCTTTGTACTTCTGCACCCACTGCCACACCTTTGTGATAGTCTCATCAGACGGCTCACCTGGGGCTGCGAGGAGCAATTCGATGGCTGTGAGGATTGTGAATGCATTGGCATTGGACGCGGTGATGCTCTGCCGGTGTGTGATGCCTTCTAGACCTGAACTTGAGGAGGCATGAAGCTCGCTCAACGAAAATATTTCATCGGCCTCTTCGGCCTGACTGATTCCTCTGTTGCGGATGTCGTGGACTTCTGCCTCGGCAAAGACTGAGAGAAAAGCACTATCGTTCTCTGCCTTTTTAGGCCCATTATCTACTATTCCACCTCTGGTATTGCTGGAGCTCGCTGCTTGCTGCTCCAATTGCCTTATTCGTCTGATCATGAACATGCAAATTTGCGCTCCAGATCGTTGGTGAAGAGCAACCCGAACCAGGTCTTTGTTTCGACGATACTCAGCCAGAGCACGGTCGTTGTATGCTTGAGCATTTGATAATCGTTCTCCCGATTCAGCGCTGGTGAAATCCGCCGAGTAATCTAGCGGCGCCATGTATGTGAGTGCCATTTGGCCTAGCCAACTGCCCTTGCTACCTGGAAACTTGTCCCGGATGATCTGGGGGAGGCTTTCTTCGAGCTCGAGTAGACTCTGGAGCTCAGAGAGGCGTGGGTCCCAGAGCTTAAGATCAGAAAAGTGCATCTGCCTCCCGAACCTAAGCATGACCAAACAGAACAGTCGACGGTTCTTTTGATGCACAGGGGGTTTACCGAGCCATGCACAGAGACGCACGTACCGTTCTTCTGCGAGCTCATTGATATCGACGGCTTTGGGTAAGACAATAGCTTTCAATGCGGCTTCTGTCATCTCTTTGAACTCTTCAAGGGCAGAGTTCCCAGTGGTGATGTCTTCAAGCAGCCACTTCAGTACCAGCTGAATGGACATTTCTTGCATTTTTGCCTGGTCTCCAATGGCATCGCTCCAGCCCCAATAGAATGTCTCCTCCCCATCATCGTCCTGAACCTGATTCTGGGGATCTGGCTGTACAGAAGAAGTGGTGCTCCTTCTCGTTGGAGCGCGGTAACCCTGTCTCGTATGCATCCAATTTCCTACCGATGGCGAGGATGTCTCCAATCGAATGGCCTCCTCGTCCACCCTGCCAGCCTCATCCAGTCGACGAAGACTTCGCAGGAGTGATGCCTGACTCCTACGGAGCAACGCCCGCACCACTGGGGCGTCGAAATGCTGATACTCCTTAAAGAAGGCATCAACCCAGTCGAGAGCCTTGTCGCGATCAATAAGGCTCGCGAGGGCAACGGAGATGAGGTCAACATGATGGTGCACCAGATCGCAAATATCCTCCGATACCGTCTGGTCATACGTATCGAGGCGCTTCTGCACGTCGAAATACGTGGTTCTGAACAATTCCATTCCAGTGACCTCGTAATATTTCCTGGACAGATCTGCAGCAGCCGCTAAGCAATAGCCAGTCTTTGTGCCGTCAACAGCCTCCATGTGAGCGGCCAGCTCCTCTGTTCGCTCTAATTTGTCGATAGGGTCGTCGATGCATGACAGCCTCTCGTACGCCATTGCTTGCATATGCGGTGTGGCCTCCTTGTTTCTGATACCAAAGTCACCGCAGAACCTCTGGAAAGCCGCCGCAGATTTGTCGAATTCCTCAGCGGCGCTTTCTTGCGCTTGTAGCTGAATATGTGTGGTCGCCCACTGAAGGCGAACCACCGCTTCGATATAGTCCCGACCCCGACTCAAAGGGATGCTTGCTACAGCCTCCAGAAACTCGTTAACCACAGGGCCTCGGTCTTCTGGTGGCGTACGATTCAGCTCCACGCGGAACAAGGCATTGGCCTCGTTGAACATGCCTCGCTGCGTCAGAGAGCGCCGCAGTAGTTGCAACCCACCCCAAGGTATCTTTCCACCTGAAGCGTCTGTCCTGTCATGTAACGGGATGTGCTCTGCCTCTGGGTTATTGTATCCCGAACAGAGCCTGGTGAACAGGCTCGCGATGACATATCGGCGAATGCAGCCTGCCTAAGCACGATGTTAGATCGGTCACCATATCAAGTTTGGGGTTTTTGGGACAGATGCCGTACCTGAATGTCAGTATAATCCGCTACAGGTACTCCAGCAAGCCAATGCTGTGTCCTTTCAATCTCTATAGCTGACGACGTCACATCACCTTGATGTCTCGTCCCGAGCATGGCCCACGTCAAAAGCATGAGTCGATGTTCAGGTGATTCGAGGCCTTCTTTGGCCTCTCGCAGCTGTAAAAGCTTTGAGTTTAGGATGCGCCATGCCCGGCCCCATTTGCCCGCCTCCAACTCGAGGTCAGCGTGCTCAATGGCGACAACCGGAACTGCTGCAAAAGACTTGAGCTCATTGTCAAATATTGCTCTGGCTTCGTTTGCGAGCCCTGACATTTTGAGCCAGATGGCACGCTCGAGCCGTTTAACAGCCTCTAGGGGCAATGAGCTGTACAGAGATGTATGTATCCCCCAGTAGTGAGGAGATATTGACATCTCACTCATTTGTTCCAATGGTACATCCATTTTGAAGTTTTGAGTATTGAATAATAATAGAAACGCTTGAGTTGGATTAGAGCAAGTGAGAACAGTCCCTGAGTGTATGAGACAAGGATAGAGATAACGCTTTGAGTATTTGGAAATGTTGTGTCGTTTCTTATAACAAGGCCCTACCAATCTTATCATATTATCCCTTCCGTATTTTCTCCCCTCCTCTTTTACTCTTCGGCCTCGCAGCCTTGTCTAACATGCGCTTTTTTCAGCTCGTTTCAGCTCCTTTCGAATTTGGGAGTTGAGGGGAAGTCACAAGGATCCTATTGGACCGTATCAGTCAATAGCGTCCAGTGTGCTGCGCGAGATAAAGCAATAAATGTGCGTGACAAGGATGTCTAGGACGACTTAAATTTCAGAAGATGCATTGCAACACCTGTTACGCGCCGGTGGCGTGGTGGTCTAGATTCAGGAGCCTGGTTCTAGAGCGCGCAATGAAACGAATGTGTTGCAGTGAGGCTGAGTGCTGACAGTATATAACTTGGTGTATGCGTGTTGATCCTAAACCAGATTCCACGGCTGATGCCATGCGAACGTAAAGACATTTTATATTCAGTAACACTGTTCAACATAAGCTGGCCCTACGTCAAGAACTCCGATCCCACTTACACACAATACGCGCCTCCATTGGTCTTGGTATAATGGCGGAACTGCCCGAAGATTCGAAATCACCAATCCCGTCGTCTGTGTTTGATAACGACGCTGATGACACCAATTTCATGTCCCCGGTCCTTCTGCCATTGACTGTGTCGATCGATGATGATGACGCGGGACAGCTCTCAGCACCGCAGACAAATACTCCGACTGAGCTCTCTGAGCCACGACAGATTATATCGTCTGGGGACTCATCCGAACTTCTCCAAGCTGAGCTCCGGAGACCCGTTCTCGCAGGAACCTACTTCAACGAACCTGCGTATCTCGTCCAGTTGCGATTGCACTTGTCACTGTCAAGCGGAAATCGAAGCTGGCTCAGCCGTATACAGACGGTTGACATTCACGTTCTTGTAGAAGATGCACCAAGAGATGACGGACAGAATGTTTCGGATGATTCTGAAGACAGTGACGATGATTACGAGGAGGAGGAATTTCCACACCCGGCAATCGTCAAGGCATTTCCGGGTCCCAGTGGTTGGGAGGGTTCGCCTCAGTCCGCTGAGGTAACAATCACAAACGGAATCGGCATGCAAGTAGGCTATAATCCCGCCTCTATCTCTTACAACATCGGTGAGTCCAGAACCCGGACGAAGACCGGAGCCATCAAGGTCAAGGTGGCACACAAAGGTCCGGGACAGAACAAGTTGCATGTCCGGGTCGAAGAGAGCTCCGTGGACAAGACCGGCGTTCCGGACTACCTATTAGTACCTTTTATCATCAGACACCGTTCCCGTCGCTTCCGCATGCGTGTTGGCATCCACGCCCGCTTTGGCTTCTGGCGCGGAAAACTGGCTGAAGTAGTGCCCATTCTTGGCCGTGCTGATGAGCCTTTGTTCTTTGATCCGCGGGTTATGCGTCGGGCTATGGAGAAGGGACGGAGGGGTGTTAACGGGGAGAAGGTCGTTGAGTGGCGTGGTGCGCTGGATGAAGTTGCGCTGCAGGGGTACTCGTCGCTGGTTGACGAGAATGCTGCTCAGGAGTGATATAGTAAATATTGAGAGTTTAGGTGGTTTGTCCATCAAAGACAAGAAGTCAGGGGTATATTTTCCTTAATATATGTGTTGTAATGGCCTGCATCGCTCGCTGGAACCCTCCTGCTAGTTGGAATTGTAAGTTTGGCTTGGCCTCATAATGCTGTCCTGGTCAGCAGGCAGTGATGCTCCAAGTCTCAGTGCTCGTTCCTAAGATTATGGGTATTCAAGATTATACCTATGTTACATTAGTCGAAAAATCATTCACAGGCCCCATGGGAATACGGTAGAGGGTCCGGTATGAACGCCTTGCCTTGCAGAGAGCCTTTCTTGCTGACTCGGCATGTCCAGAATGCCTTGCCACTGCATTCTTTGTGGTTCTTTCTTTTGTAATTTAGGTAGGTCATGTTATTCACTCTTTCCCCAATAACCTGGGTTTTCCTGCTGAGGAACCGAGAAAGCCTTGCCGTCCAATAACAATTTGCAGCTGAGAGCCTGATCAGGCTGTGCAAAATGTACCATGAGCGATCAACGATGGAGCTCTATGTCATCTTTTCAACTCTCCCTTGACACCATCAGCAAGTGAATCATCTAAACTTCCACCAGATGGCAGAGCTTCTCGGCATCGTCGCTGGCGGAGCTGGACTTGCCTCTCTGGCACTCCAGCTAGTCGATGGCGGCCAGAAACTGCGACACCGCTACAAGAACGCCAAAGGAATGGAAGGCAATGTGCTGTGGTTGAGCGAGGATATTGAGCTCATTGGTAAACAGCTCATCCAACTCGAAGCCAGCGCGGACGACATCATGCAAGAGCAGCTTGGCCCGATCATGATGGGGAGATGTCGAGAC
The DNA here is from genome assembly GCF_000260195.1 of Fusarium odoratissimum NRRL 54006. Classification (NCBI taxonomy): domain Eukaryota; kingdom Fungi; phylum Ascomycota; class Sordariomycetes; order Hypocreales; family Nectriaceae; genus Fusarium; species Fusarium odoratissimum. The sequence goes on along the minus strand of NW_022158700.1, from coordinate 333,779 downwards.
CGCTCTGCGAAAGTAGCAGATCGTTTGGCAAACTTGGCTGGAGATCTACCAGTAAACTCATCAAGAATACAGATAATACGGACTACATTCAGGTCGGGCCAATGGAAAGGCGAACTCGACGAACTCCAAGCTCTTGTTACTGGTCTTAAACAAGATATATCACAGTATACCACCTCTCCACTTATTCTCATGGAGCAGGATTAACCACCAAACCTGCAGATTATATATTATTCAACAGCATTCATATATGCAAAGCAGTCGGAGTTCGTTGGCTCCAGTGGACAGCGCATCTTCCACGCCTTCAATCGTCAACCTCTCAACAGAAATTGCGCCACGCGATAACAGTCCAGGCACTACTACAACATATCAGCACGGAATAGTTCAGTGTTCGACATGTAGTTGTAGTTGCTCATGCCACAAGAAACGCACAATAAGTGGCATGTTCTGGCGTTTGCAATACTCCCCACTGGCCGAGGTATTCAAAGCCTGCGATAATCCGGCATGTTCTGCACGACGTTACCGTTATGACCTTCGGGTGGCTTTGTATCGCTATGGAATTCCATTGATAGCTACTCTCGGAATTGATCTGGTTACCGAGCTAGGGCGATACTCTCTTCAACCATGTTTACAGATTGAAACTGTTGTTGACTTCGATGCACCTGGATTCGTGATTTTGGGAAAGCTCGCCTCAGAGGAAATCGGCTGGACAACAGCAGAGGCCATGTACAAAGATCTTTATAAGTCTTGTCCCGGATTTGTCAATCAGGTTAGCCCATTTGGTCATGGCTATCTTGAGGAATGTCTCCCTCTGCACAGGCTAGGAGTATTGCTAATGTGAGCTATAGTTGGCCTCTAATGGTTCCGAATTCAGGGATTTCGATTTGATGGAAGAGCCTGAGATTTTGGCGAACCTGATCCAGCTTTTTGTTAGATCGTTTCGTACCAAAGAAACGACACACAGCGTTGGGTTAGTCTTACGCTCTTTGGCAGCTACTCTGATATAAGGCATTAACACCTAGAAGCCTCCTAAAACGAATGCAGAATGTGATGAGATTTAATGGTCATATGCACTTTGCTATTTCTCTTAGCACTCTTGGGTGCGATTTCAAGAATGTTGTGCCAACTTGGGAAGCACAGCCGTTGACTCACATTTTCCAGCCCGATCCTTTCGATTTTCGTTTTATGAAATTGTTTCTTAAAACCAATCCTGGTATGATTCTTTCGATAGAGGTTGATATTTGGTCAGTCTAACAAGCAATTACCAAAGACTTTGGAGACAGCCCTCCGCTTCACGCCTCGATACTGTTTGACTCCGATGTAAACTTCAAGCTTTGTCTTGAGAGAGTCGCACAGCCTTTTGAGAAGATTGTGAATTTCTTGGGTCAATCAGCACTTCACAAGGGCGTCTGTCAGCCTTCGCGCGTGGCTCAACTCCTGGCTGCTGGTCATCCAGTTGACCTAAGCGATAAGAACGGTATAACTCCATTAATGTATGCGGCATCAATGAATGTCCCAGAAACAGTGATGATGCTTGTCGAGAACGGTGCCAAATTATTTATCACTGGGGAGAATGACGTCACAGTTCTTGATCTCGTTGCCATGCGAGGCAACTGGGACTTGATAAGGCAGATCGTCGACTTTGCAGCGGCATCCTATCCCGGTCTAGTCCCTAAGCTTTTCGGAAGTCTTCTACCTCTCCTCGAGCCAGCTAACGACGAAAGATGCTATGCTGCACATGATTCTAGTGGTCTAAAAGGCTGTATCAAATTCTGGTCCCGGGTGATCTCTACCCTTGGTAGCCCCAACTTCTACTTTAACGATGGCACGACCTTGATGCACATGCCCGTTGATTCTAGATCTGCCAGAGCTTTGATCGAGTTGGGTTTCACCGAGTTCAAGCAAGAAGATGGTGCTTTACTTGAGCACCTAGGTTCATTACATGACCTATCATTGTTCCGCTTTGCTGTTGCGAATGGTGGCGATGAGCATTTACACAACGACTGGGGTTGGGATATCCTCAGCGCCGTGCTCGATGGTCTTACAACACACAGTCGTAAAGACTTGCCGGAGGTCTTGGGGATTCTACAATTCCTTCTTGACAGAGGAGTCCAAGTCTTATCCAGAGATGGATGCGTGTGCAATTGTTCGGCTGGCGGCTGCATGCCGGGTTTGTGCTCATTACCCATCGAATCAAATCTACGGCTATTCGCGTGGCTTGAGATACTAGAAAAGAAGAGAAATGTGGAAGAAGCAAAGGAATTTTCACTCGCCCTTCTGCGACAAATGTGTTTTGATCAGGCTGGTCTGCACCACACATGCAGTATAGTTTGTGACTCTAATTTGATCTCAGATACAGACAACGATCGATTTTGGGATATACCTGAGCAAATTAGCATTGAGGAAACGAATCAAGAGATGGAAGTACTGGCTGCGAAGGCGTACTCAGAGTTGAAGATCGAAGTCATGGTCCGTCTCCGACGCATCTGGAGGAAAGAATATGCGAAACAATGGCCCGGGCCACGGTTAACACCTAGGTTCAGGCGGAATGTCCAAAATAACAGTGCAAGAAGTTTGAATGGATTATTGAAAGAAATTCGAGTAAGTCTTATGCCGCTAAACCTGCACAAGGCCATCCATTCTGACGGAATAACAGACCTCAAAACAACCAAAGATTCCAGAACCGCTCTCAACCTCCTGGGAATGCATAGTTCAGAAGAAGCTAAAATCTAATCATTGGATGTTGCGGTTTGATCTTGAACTAGCGGTGGTCGAATTTGGGGTTGATCTGTATCGATGCGGAGGTGGTCAGTTCGAGAACTGGCTTCCACTACTAACCCAGCTGACGGACGTCCTTCTTGCTGAAGAGCCAGGAGCATCAGAATCCTGATCATCCAAGCAGACCGCTTTGGGAAGGATGTGAGTATAGATGGATTTGGATGATAGGCAGCTATGAGGTATTATCAAATTGCAAATGCTGATTGTTTTCTATGGATCTACCTACAACCATGGAAGCTCAATTTTGCAGCACCTATTGCCGTGAACATATAAGAAATCATCCGCTTTGTGAAGAACATGGCTCTCCATAATTCCTATAGATGTCTATTCGTCGTACCACAATTTGTTAGGCCATATCTGCACTTTCAATTTGAGATAAGATCCATGTGAAGGGAAGGCAAAAAAGACTCAAGACCTTATCCTAACTGATAAAAATAGCTAATCTGAAGGCCTCCTAAGTCTTTACTAAATTTACCTAAATGTTTTTATTACTTAGGATAGAGTTCCTAAGTTTTCTTGCTCCCTGAGGCATATATATAGAGGAGAGTTCCCTTATCAGTAAAGAAAAAGCAAAAACTAGACCCTATACTACACTAAAGTAACTTACAGAATGCATTACTTCTATAACAATACGTAGAGTATTCTAAATTTTATATACTTATATAAATTCTCGTTGTAGTTGGATGAATGACTTGGCAGCTTCTATGCCAGTCGAAGCCGGGTCGTCAGAGGATTGCCCCGAGGTTTGGTCAGGGTCCGATACTTGGAGACTTCAATCACAGCACAGAATCATCACGAAATGTCTGTAGTGTCTAAGGATATGCCACATGTGATATTTTGAGCTAATTTCACAATGTTGCAGCTCCATACAGATCGATGTAACCCAGTTTCTATTGAAGCGCCAAATGTCCGGGAGCATATCCCCGACTCCGTGTAAAAAGCGAGCGGGGATTTCAACGACCGAGATCCACCAACTTGCAATTCGTCTTTCATCTGACAATCAGAGTCACAAATTAGTGCTAGAATCATGCATTGACAATTGTTATGTTACTTTCGGTCTCGGACCAATTGATAGCTTTCTTACCCGAAGGTAAACATCCTCATTCTGTGACCCCGCGGACTATGCACGGAGAAGTTGTGTTAACTTATCAATCTTGTGTTGGTCTTATCAGATGGACAAAGCCGTTGACAAATCATTTCCAGCGCCGGCATACCAACGCCGATGTCGCCGGGTTTACACCGAAGTTCAGAACTTCATTAACTATCAACATATTCTCATTTGGCCAGTAATAAATCGATCTGCATTTTAGGGGTGAGACTACAGTGTCCGTACGGAGAAGAATACCGATGGACCGCTTGAAGGATCGAGAATCAAACGGATAAATTGCCGCTCCATGTTCCATGACGATTTTTGATTCGCCTCGGCACGTCATTAGTAATGAATGTTTTGGTGTCACTGGCTGGCATCTTATCAGATGCAGACTAGTCCGGGTCCCCGGCCACAACCTAAGCTGTCGGTTTACTCCTCACCTGTCAATCCAATCGGACTGACTTTGCTCCATTACGTTTGATGAGAACAGGAGAGCATAATACTCGACAAACAGTAAATTGATTAAAAAACAGTAATAATAACATGAGTGCTTATAGTAAAGGCAGAAGTCGGACAAACGTCAATATAAAAAGAAGTGGGAAAATAGGCGGGTCTTGAACCTGTCTCTCTCTTCTCCGAGGAGTACCGAGCTAATAAAGACGTAATGGCCGAGCAATCGAAGCTCACTGATTGGCTCTCGTCTACTCCACACCACCGCAAGCCATGGCCCGAAATCGCCATCTCCTCAAGTCCCGCCCGCAACAAGAGCATCTTTTTTTTAGCCAAACCCCCAGACTTCCTCCCTCCGTCATCGCTTTTCGCCTCCCATTCAACTTAACTCTTGATCTTGCATCACTTTCCAATCTTGCATCTTGCAACAATCCTGAGAAAAAACTCTCAACGACCTACGCACAACCTGATATCGACGACTTCGATATATCACCAAAACCTACACACACAACACATACCACAATGTTCGCTAGAGGACTTCGCGCTGTCTCGCGGCGAGCTGCTGTCGCTGCCCCCCTCGCCCGTCCTACCATCCTCCCTGCCCGCCAGATCTCTCCCGCCGTCGCCGTCAACGCTACCCGCTCCTACCACGAGAAGGTTCTCGACCACTACTCACGACCCCGAAATGTCGGCTCCATGAACAAGAAAGATAGTGATGTCGGAACCGGTCTCGTCGGCGCCCCTGCCTGCGGCGATGTCATGAAGCTCCAGATCCGCGTCGATCCTGAAACCCAGAAGATCTCCGAGGTCAAGTTCAAGACATTCGGATGCGGTTCCGCCATCGCCTCCAGCAGCTATCTCACTGAGCTTGTGCGCGGCATGAGCTTGGATGATGCTGGAAAGGTCAAGAACACTGAGATTGCTAAGGAGCTCTGCTTACCCCCCGTCAAGCGTAAGTTGCTACCCTGATATTTCGCTTACCGTTCGCTCAATTGCGGTATATTGCGCACTGTGATGCTAACTCGGTTTGATAGTGCACTGCTCCATGCTTGCTGAGGATGCTATCAAGTCTGCCATCTCCGATTACTACACCAAGAACCCCAACGCCAAGGTCAGCAACCTCAGCGGTACTGGCATGAAGCTCCCTGAGGCCGACGCCGCTGCTGCTTAAACGTGGTAATTCGTCAAGAAAATCTCAACATAAAAAAACACGAATATTACATTGCTTTTACGCCATGTCACCATACTTGGGAAACTAGGATATGATACCCTCTTTGAGGCAGGATGAAAAAAGAAAGTCGTTCGGAACACCAACGAAGGAGGGGGAGTCATCTTTGGATCTAGTCTGGAGTAAGACTGTCTGACGCAACACGTCTGACTGGTCTTTCCCTTCTTTATCCGCACATTCATGGGATCAGTATTTGGGAGTCAGGGGTTCTTATTGTTATTTTCTGCCTGAAATCACTATGGTTGTGATTGGGCTTATTGGGGATGCGTGGAAGAGGGGGGCCTACAATTGGAGCGGGGTCGGTAGAATGAGATGAACTGTATCAAATAGCTACAAGCGCGAAATGTCAAATGTCTTCCTCAGAACAAATTCGTTGTTTCTTCGTGAGTCAGTGAAGATTGATAAGCTGTTATCTGATGGGGTGATGGATAGCGGCCTCCGCGGAGATGAGCTGTCGTTGTGATGCGGCTTGTGTTATCAATCACACAATTTTCAGGGTCCATGCCTCGGTCACCAGGTCCCTCGCTTCTTGGGTTAGACAACCTCATTTCTGGAGCCTGACGATCATCATAAGTTCTGTGAGCGCTCACCACGATTCGACTGATTCACTCCATGTACGTCTCCAGGTGATCTCTCCATAAAGCCAATTCCTGAGACCCTGTCCAATCGGTAGCAAGTGATCCTAGTCCAAATCTCGTGATTCACCCTCAAAGCTCCTTATCAATCACCCCACCAACCATGTGCGCGAGGACAATCTTCTCGTAAAGCGACTCTATACACCAATTCAAATTTAATAACAATCTTTTACACTTTACCTGCGTTATACTACACCAGATGCACATTCAAGAAAGAAATGTAGACAACAGATCTTCTTATCCCTGCTGCAACTCATGCAAGGTCCAGTTCTGCTCAAAGAAATCCTCCGTAGCGCGTCAGCATCAGGCCATTTTCCACCAAAAAAGTAAAGCCACCGTTGCATTTCGCGGGGTAGCTCGATCGAATTGAGATATTGGGTTCCGAGGGTTTGGGAGAGGGAAATTGAGTGCCTGTGGGGGTTTTCGTATCGAATTTTGCGTTGGTGAGGATTTGGGGGCTGTGTATGGGTGGTGTAAGTACGGATTTGAGGTGAACAACACGATTCAAGGCCAAGGCAGTTCTTGATCACATCAGCGTACTATGATTTGCTTAGGGGAATAGTTTCTGTCTATCAAATTAAACGTTTGCTCTTGGTAAACCCATGTCTATCTATATGCATGCATCGCTCGATTCACAACCCTCGACTAAGCAGCTGGCAAATGAATGCCATGAAATCCCTGTCCAATCGCAAAATCAGCCTCTGCCCTACCCATCTCCTCCATAGTCTTGCCATTCAAGCACAGTATATATGCAGCCTCATTAACTCCATCGACAACCAGACTGAAGATGATACCATCATCTTCTTCCACCGCTCCGGGCCTTGGCACAAAGACCGGCTCGCCAGGGGTATGCCCTTCAGGTCCCGTCCATATGAACGCTTCACTGGTATCTAAGTCTGTCTTTACCAGAGCGTCGACTGAGGTTGTTAGACCGCGCAGTGAGGCGCTGTAGACGTAGCGATAGGGTTTGCCGTTGCGAAGCGGGTGAATAGTTGGGAGCTCGCCTGCGTGCGGGCTTGGGATGGCGAGGACTTCTTCTGCACTAGCGGAGAATGTTGTATCTGGTGCTGGTTTCGGGGGCAGTCTGAAGCGGTATCTTGTGAGAGTTGGTGCGCAATTCTTGTACCGGTCATTCTTGAACCAGTATTTCTTTGTAGCGTCGTCGCGATCCATAAGAACATCGTAGTAGAACCCCTTGATGATGTCCATGTTTTCATACTTGGCCATATCAAAGAAGAGGTCTGTCTGTTCAGCACCATCCTCATCTTTAACCTTTTCCTCAAACGCATTGATGCTGTGGAAGAAGAAAGCAGCGGGTGTCGAGAAAGTAGCGACAAGCCCCTTTCCATGTCGTCGATCAACAACAAGCCACTTGCATTTCCTCTCTTTATCGAATGGCTTCATTGAATCGATGATATTTCCCTCCCATTGTGTCTTCAGTCCTCTCCATGCGTAGTGCGATGCTGGTATGCATATCACGACGTGGTTTTCTGTGAGGAAGAAACTGTGCATGTACGCCGGTGGAACATTGAGATCAGAGATTGTAGCGAGGACCTCTGTTTCGCCTGAAGCAGCGTCGACTCTGAAGATTCGATATGTTGGAACTCGGCCGAATGCGAGGTTGAAGTTGAATAAGTCTCCTGAGTCGGGGTCGCGTTGGGCGTGAGAGCAGGAACAGGGACCGCTGAGAGAAGGGTGAAGATCGTATTGCGTGGTCTCGCCCAGGGGCTGAAGAGTTGATGGGTCGATGCGACGTATGCCAGTGTAGTCTGTAGAAACAAACAGATTACTCGTGTTCACACGATGTCCAAGAGGTCCTGTCACTCCATTCGACACCTCCGTCTTCTCATCCTCCGGCACACCAGGAACATTCGCCAAAAGCGCAACATTATGATTCCCCAACTTTGGTTCAAAAACAGTCATGACCTTCGCAAAGATCCCAACACAAGGATCAGCTTTCTGTCCAAACGTCATTCCCGACCGCCATCCCTTCTTCTTCACATCAGCAATCCACTCATCAGCCTGTCGTCTTGATGAGTACCACACTTGTGTCTCGTCATCTTCAGAAGGAATGATGTCAAAGCGATGAGTTTGTGCGAAGCCGTCGAACCAGTGTGTTGTGAAGTGTGTACCGCGGGCTGTATCTTCAACGCGACTTTGGCCGGGACCTGTGCGGTAGAGAGAACCAGCTGCCCACGAGGGGAAAGTACCTCTGACAGTTAGGCGGAGAGGACCGCGATGTTCTTCAAGACGATCGAACTGGGAATGTTAGTTTCGGGGTTGAGAAGGATAGGGAATGACTTACGGCGGCTTCATTAGGCCATGATTTCCATGATTGGGCGAGGATGTTCTTGGTGATGTTTGAGGCGTCTTCTTGCTCGTGCTCTCGGGTGCGGTGATAGACACCCGGGCCGTTGAGCGCCATATTCGGCATATTAAAGTTTATTTGCGAAAACGTCTAAGTGAGAAATAGTTGCTCGTTCAAGGGTCTTGCTTCGTTTGCGGCGATATGGTTCGTTTGCTGGGAAACAAAGATGCAAGAACAAGAGGCATGCTCTAAAGATATGTCTATGAAACAAGCGTGAAATGAAATCCAGCTCATGTGCCAAGTGAGAAACAAAGCGCTGGCTCTATACAAACACAACACAGTGCACCCTGTTTGTCTGTGTATGTTTGTTTGCAACGCAACGCAGTGTTAGCACCGACGATGAACCTGGAAGTGAAGATTACCACTTTAAAGCTTCACTGTCGTCATTCAACTTCAAAACAATAAAACACGACTTCTTACAAATGCATCATGATAATAGGGAATTTTTAAATATGGATCTCAGACTTATTAAGTACAAAAACCCGCCCGTTGTACTCCCAATACACCACCCCCATGGGCTGTGTAAAGTCAATGACGCTACCATCAGAAAATGAAACCGGATTCCGCACTAGAGAACGAAATACCAAGCCCCGACACTTCCGCATCCCCAAATCAACTCATTTTTCAAAATGTCGGCACCCGAGGAGCTGAGGTTGTCGAGTTGAGTTCAGTGAGTTACTTACCTTACTAGTGGTTCAATACTTTGTGTGCCTTCGCGTGTGCGGTATTGTTCCGCCCGTCGCTTGAGGGACCTATCAGAGGCTGAAGACGACGAGAGAAAGATGGTTAGTTTGGACGTTGGCGTTTAAGGGGATGTGGTGACTGCTTGTACGTGCGATTCTGTGTTAGCGAAATCGAGTGTGGCTTGACGAGAGCCTGCTTCGTTGGTCTGGGCATCGTGGAGTTCTTGTTGTACGGCAAGCGGGGGATTGACGACTCGAGATTCCGGTGTGTTACTCTTGGCTGGATCCTGGCGTTTATTGCTTGTTGTGCTAGATTTAGAGTAGGCTATTAGATTCCGAGGTAGCGCATACTATCAGGGGGTGATAGTTTGATGTTCATGGGATTTCGATGTCGATGACAGACGTCGGCCGTTGTAGAGACCTTCCTGGTCGATATAATCAAGACCTGGCACTGGCCCTATTGAATGAGATGAGAATATATATTCATGACGAGTTATTCTCTCTGGAATCAACAAAATTGACAGCATCACTGTTACTCAGATGCGGATCTCATAAATACCAGCCTTTAGTCTGAGCAACCAAGCAAATCATGCATAATGGTCAGATGGCTCTCAAGGTATTGGATGTTTGCTTCATGGCTGACTCCATTCTATTTACAGTTTTTATCGTCTTGGCAAGCAAACAATAATTGATGTCATGATTCCATTAATTGCTTCCATGAAAACATCTGAGAGAGCATTGAAGCTAGAGTCATGTCGAGGGTATTCTTGTTGAAGACCTCCAATTGTTAGATTGATCATCCACCTCAATATGATGAAGAAATCAAGCAGCTGGGACGGGGAGACATGCTAGGGGTTCACCCACTGAATCTGTGCTGATCTTAGTGGACAACCTTCTGAGCGTCCATCTCTTTACACGTGATTGGCCAAGCATCATCAACATCAATAATTCATCGATACCGACCGATTATCAGAATCAATACTACAAAGAAATATCACCATGTCATCTCGTACAGCAGCACCGACGATACCGTCGTTGAAGCAGTCTTTCATCACCAGCCAAACAACACTTCTTTCCCAGCCTCTCGCTCCATCCCGCTCATGGCAAGAAACCAACGACGCGTCAGATGAGGCTATCCCCGAGCGCGTCGTTCAAGAAGTCCTATATAATCTCAACCACACTATCCAGCAACATTGTCGTCGCGTGTACCCTCCGCAGGCTAGTCGCAATATTGCTGAGCAGATCAGTGATGTGTATACTAAGGATGCTGAGCGGAAGGTGGGGGGTCCAACTGATACTGAGGGCGGCATTGGCAGAGAGCTAGACTTGAGTGAGTACTTCACATCAAATATGAGATCTTCAGACTGACCTTTTTAGCCGAAAATGAAGCTATAGAAGCGCTGCCCGCTTCCTGGCACTTGGAAAAAGACATCAACGACCATCCCATGGAGACTAAGCGGTATGCAGACGCTGTTCAGCAACTCACTGAACTCAACGACCAGCGCAAGCAACTTCGAGAGCAAGTCGCACGCTTGAAGCGTCTTCAATCTATCGTTGAGCCGCTTCAGACAGATGAAAATGGTGCCGGTATTCAAGAGAATCTACTCACTCGAAACGGACCCGTTGAGAAGGAGCTCGAGAGAATGAGAATCTTATTGGCGAGAGTTGGTGGCCGTGTGCTTTCGCTACCTGAGGAAGCTCCGAATGGTGAGGCGAAGGAAGTCAGCTTGACTGAGATGGGTGCACAAGGACGCAAGAGACGCGTTGATCAGTTTCTTGCTGATGATAAAGTGTTTCCGTCATGAACGTGCATTGAGAACTGGTCACGCCAAATCTCTCAGTCCAGTGGCAGGCCATAACCAAATTTTCTCAAAATGTGCGGCTATGGTAAATGAGTCTGTATCCCGCAACATAGGTCATTTGTCCACTATCTCGCACATCGCGTTGTCGGGCTCGGTTGGTCATCGCCGTCTGAAGTGATGCCAGGTGCTTCACGGGGAGGTGCGCCCATTACACGCGGAAGAGCGAGGTCAAGCAGAGTCTAACCAACATGAGAGAAGCGAGCTTTAACTATGGAGGATGTTTCAAGACCGCCGTCGAACGTCTGGGGCAGTGAGTGAGTGAGTGTTGGGCTTGAGTTGCGGTCCGAGAGCGCGCAGTCAGCTGCTACGATCAGGGGAACTGACGCCGGTCAGTCGTCCATGTATGCATAAACTGCAGGTCGTTGGACAAAGGGTTAACGTCGCCGAGGCTCAATGTCCAAGAAATAGTCACTCATATTGCATGAAGGATTGTTCTTTAGAGACCCTTCTCGCTTATGGTGGTGACCAAGATGTTTGCTGGTATTTCTAGTTGGCGAGACCTACGAACGGTAATGGTTCAAGCCATTGACATAATTGTGGTCATATATCGAGCTCCAACGACGGTCAGCGTCAATAAATAAGAATCGGGCCCCCCCTTTGAGAAGCAGTCACTCATCCTCAAGCTGGCGTATCACCAACGGCCTCACTGCCAAGGCAAACAGAGGATCTCTGTTCCCAATCTGGCACTAAATTGTCTCTCTGGTACGGTTTACAGTGATAGACCCCAATGAATTGGGCCCTGTGCTACCCTTGACTCCCATGTTAGCCTAAGCTTTCATCTCCCGTACACATGTAGACAATGCGTGAGACACTGTTTAGCCTTGCTGCGTCACTCTTCTCGTCAGTAGCGAATCATACGAGCCGTCCATTCAGAGCTCTTGTTAGTCAACTGTTCAATCTGTGTCGCCTGTCATACGATGTCGTGCCCAGTTGAAGGATTGGCCGTGGTCGAATACCCGAGAGTGCACAAGCCCGAGAGAGAACCAACACAGACGTCTAGTTCTAGCCAATGAACGTTCTGACGAATCTAACGGATATCTTGATGTGTATCAGTGGCTTGATGGCGATCTATTGTGCAGCGCTTGTGTCAGAAACCACTGGTTACTCATCTCACAATGGCGCCGTCGATCCTCAATGATTAGGTCAAAACACTGTAGATTGGGAATACATTGAGCCAGTGTACGGTAGATATCGATAGTGAATCCATGAAAGTTGTCAGAGAAGATACGGCGGCCTTGGCGCTTGGTCATAAATACCGGCGCTAGGGTAGGTTGGACACAGAGCATCTTACAACCTATACACTCATTCTTACACACATATATATAACTTCGACAACATGGGCCCTAACAAACCCCAAATCTTACCTTATACTACTCGCTTACACCGTATATACCGTGCCTTTGGCTTTACTAAGGGGTACAACTTCGTTCTTTGGTTCCTCTTCGGCGGAGCTTTTCTTGCTTTTACACTGTCCCGTTTTATATATCTCGACTTTGATGGACGACTATGTCCTAGTGAGCCACCTACCAACAGACCGTACGGTTCAAGAGGAGCTGTTCCTGGAGAGTGCTACTATTACCGTCGTGGTGTCGGCAAGGCTGGGATAATCATGCATCTTGCTGGCATTCTCCCGGCAGCTGTTCTGGTGGTCTTTCAGTTTCTACCAGTTATTCGACATAGATCTCTCATCGTTCATCGAATAAATGGCTATATTGTTCTCCTGTTGTCAACAATTGGAATGATTGGGGTCTTTATAATCGCCAGACACACTTTTGGTGGCACGTTGGAAATGCAGACGGTTACTGGTGCTGCGAGCATACTGTTTGCTACATGCATGTTGCTGGCTTACATCAACATCAAGAAGCTCCAACTTGAGCAACATCGAGCGTGGATGATCCGAGGGTGGATTATTGTGAGTCCTGACACAGAACTGGGATAATTGACTTGCCAACACTTTCAAGGCCGCTCATGTTGTCACCATGAGACTCATTGGGATTATAATGGCCCAGATTACCAGCCGGATGGATCCTTATTATACTACTACTCCATGTGCAGTCTTGGACTCGATGTTCTATCACAACAAGCCTGCTGTGGAAGCACCATACCCCGACTGCATTGGATTCTACACGGGTGAAACTCCAGACCAGCGCGTCATCATCAAGGGAACATCGGGTGGACGCCCCGACGAGATTGCAGCCAGTCTCAATAGTACTTTTGGGGCGAGTGCCTGGCTTGCTCTGCTCATTCACATCATCGCTGCGGAGTTGTATCTTCGACTTACCTCTGCTGAGAGTGAGAGATTACGAAAGGTGTCTTATAGGTGGCAGCAAAATGCTGGTATGAAGGATCCGGGGAATGCTGGGTTGACGGCGCAGAGACTTGGGGATGCGGAACCGTGGGCATATCCTGTTGATGACCAGACGCTTTATGATGACGGGGAGAGTTTTAGGTAATGGAACGGTAATTCATAGAAAGGGAGAGGATATGATCTTGTCATATACAACTCCGTAGGTAGCTAATACGAAAAGCACAAGATGCCGTTGACTCAATGAGCGAGTGAAGCATCAGATCATACTGAATCGAAGCATTACACGACTATCTACAGCTCCTTCATTATATACCAGACCACCAGTATGTCTCATCAACCTTGAATGAGCCCTTGAGTGCCTTATCGGTCACAGCACTGCTATCGCTGATAATAACCTCGTACTCACCAGCCTCGACACACCACTTGTCTTTCTCCTCATCAAAGTAAGCAGCGGTATATTTCTCCAACTCGGTGATAGTCACTGTCTTGGACTCGCCAGCATCTAGCTCAACCTTTGCGAAACCTTTGAGCTCCTTAACGGGACGGTTCACCTTGGCGGCTTGCATCGGGCGCACGTAGAGCTGCGCAACTTCTGCACCGCGCACGGAACCTGTGTTTTTGATGATCACGCTTGTGGTAAGCTTGCCTTCATTTGAAGAAACATTGAGGTCCGAGAAGGCAAAGGTGGTGTATGAGAGACCGTGGCCGAAGGGGAAGTTGACCGCACGGTCGGCAAACTCGTAGTATCGGTATCCCATATACACATCCTCACCGTAAAGTGTTCGCCCGGCTTCAGTTCGGAAATTAAGGAATGCTGGGACATCGGTTAAGCGCTTGGGAAAGCTCAGTGATAGCTTGCCAGATGGGTTGGCATCACCGAAGAGAATATCCGCGATGCAGTTACCCGTCTCATTACCACCATACCACGCCTGAATCACAGCAGGGACTTCATCCAGCCAGGGCATCTCCTCCGGCGTACCAGTCTGCATAACAACAGCCGTCTGTGGATTCGCGGCTGCGACAGCGGAAATGAGCTCATCCAAAGCTCCGGGAAGCTTCATGCTCTCACGGTCGGAGCCCTCCGTCTCCCAGTCCGAGTTGAGACCAGCACAAATGATGACCTGATCATGCTCCTTAGCGAGAGCGACAGATCGCTCGATTTCCTGCTTCGCATCGATGACCTTTGATGCGCCGACGCGAAGAGATCCGTGGCCGACGACGGGGTTGTCTAGCTTGAGGGTGAAGCTTGGGGCCGAGGCAAACTCAATTCTGATCTTGTACTTCTCGCCCTTCTTGAGGTCCTTGCGGCCGAGCTCTTCGCGGGTCGCTGTGCCGAAGAACGCGTCGCCGGCGATTTGCTTGGTTGAGTTGTCGACGACAAGCTCGTCGTTGACGTAGAGGTTAGCAGTTCCGCAAACGATGACGCCAAACTCGTACGTGGAGTCTTCTTCGACTTCTAGAATGCCTTCAAGGTTTGCGAACCAGAGGTCTTCGAGCTCAGAGTTGTAGTAGTCAACGAGGTGCATTTCCGACTTGGCGAGCCACAGCTCGTCGACGGGCTTGCGGGATGAGTCGCTGGGTGGCTTGTTGTACACCTTCCAGCTCATACCAGCCTTACCGTCTTCACCCTTGGTCTGGCTTCCCAGTAGAGGACTCAGCTTATGTGTGTATGCGCCGATAGTGTAAGCAGGCTGGCTACCGAGCTTTTCAGCGATACCATCGTAAGGTGTCACAGCGTAGTAGGCAGCTAGAGAGGCAGAGCCACCGCCGTGATAAGTCGCAACCTTGGCATTAGGTCCAATGACCAACGTTTTCTTATCCTTTGCCAACGGAAGCAGGCTCTTCTCATTTTTTAGGAGGACGATACTCTCGTTTCCTATCCTGCGGAGAAGAGCGGCTGTCTCAGGCGTATCGAGTGTCTTCTCTGGGCCGTTCTCCTTAACGCCAGAGGCTGCGCACTTCTTGACAAACTTGAGGACCTCTCGGGCGCGGTCGTCAATAACATGTCCCCAAACTTTCTCACAAGCAGCTGCAAAGTTGAGGACATCGCCTCGCCAGCGAGTAGGACCGGGCATCTCAAGATCAAGACCAGCTTTGATGGAGTCGGTGACGCTGTATGTGCCGTACCAATCACTCATGATTAGACCCTCCCAGCCCCATTCTTCACGTAGCATGTCGCTCAGTAGCTTCTTGTTCTCGCTGCAAGCAGTTCCGTTGACACCGTTGTAAGATGTCATGAACGCACCGGGCCGTGAGTCTCGTACAACCAGCTGGAAGGGAAGAGCGTAGATCTCACGGAGTGCACGCTCTGTGATAATAGCTTGAACACTCATGCGCTTGTGTTCTTGGTCGTTGCAAACGAAATGCTTAATTGTTGATTGCACTCCTGTGCTCTGGATTCCACGAACAAGCGCAGCGGCACCCAGACCAGCGAGAAAGGGGTCCTCGCCTATAGACTCAAAACCACGGCCACCAAGAGGCGAACGTTGCATGTTGATAGTAGGGCCGAGGATTACATGAGCACTCTTTCCAATTGCTTCTTCACCCATCTTCTTTCCTGCTTCTTCAAGCAGTTCTTGGTTGAAGGTTGCACCAAGGCCGGTGCCACAGGGAAAGCATGCTGCTGGGATACCGTTGAAGAACCTAGTGCCTCTTACACCGTTGGGGCCATCTGATAGACGGAGAGATGGGACTCCATGCTCTGGGAATGACTTTGTATGCCAGAAGTCAATTCCTGTGGAAATGTTAGCTGCTGTTGTTTCCATCATGTGATGCTACTAACCTGCCAGAAGAGAGACCTTCTCAGCGAGAGACAGCTTCTTTAGGACCTCCTCGACGTTGATATCAGCCATTTTGATCACGTTTCCAGAGCCTGATTCACGGTAAAAGCAAGAATAATGAGAAAATAATTCAATTGACAGGAATCAGCTCCTCTGGTCGACAGATAAATACTCGCGCCCTGAACAAGCTGGAGAACCTGCCTGGGTAAATGACAACCCCGCAGCAACTCGGGTGTCTATTCTGCCTGATACATATGCATCCGTCGGGTGAGAGAAGAGCTCGTTCTCTTCTATCATTTGCCAATCGACCAGATCAGTTCCTTCTCATGATACCAGATGAGCATCTAGTTGGTGGTGAAGCCCCACGGATGATGAGCTTCTGGACTCTACCCGTGGTTTAACCGACATTTCCTCCAATCATAGAGCGTATCGACAGGAGCTCATTCCAGGTTATCGCTTCATCGGGACGAAATTCCGTCTCGTAAACCTCGGGCAAAAACAACACGAAGCGGGGGATATCATCATATGGCGTCTTCAATAACCATGAGATACGTGATGCCAGAGTTGAACCGATGGAAGGAGTCGAATGAACTGATCATGTGAGGAATCACGTGGCGGTGACGCTTTGGAAGGTTCGTGGAAGGTGGGAACAACGCGGGGCTGAGCTTGTCTTCACCTCGGCAGGGGCAATTCTCACCTCGATCAATACCCGAGATTTCCACCTCTCAAACTCGGATTAACAAAGGGACCCCGATGAATCCGGCACCGAAGATCGTGCTTTTTCCGATGGATCCTTCAAGATCCGACTACTTTACGGTACTTTTCCACGCTTACTACCAACAAATTAAACGGGCCGAGATTTAGCAGCAAACAAAGAGACACAGGCCAAGACCCGATCACTAATCGCAGCGGTCCGTTACGATCCGGCAAATGAACCCAACATGTTTGCTTTGTCTCGCTCCCAAGTCCATGGTATCGTCGCCGCCCCAAGGCCCAGGCACGAACGGAGGGGCGGTGGTTCCGCTGAGCCTAATCGTAGCAGGTCCACATAGAGCCTTCAACAGAAGAACCACGGGAGATGAGAGCTTTGGGAATAGCTACAGTCTTTTCCGTTCCGAAGAATCTCCGAACAAGACGGCGCCGATTGCACCCGGCCCGAACTCATCGGACTCGGGCCGGAAGATACCCGGTCCCACGGGGGATTCACGCGGCGAGACCGTCGACCGCGCTATGTATGACGAGTAAATGGTGGCAGATGAGACGAAGAAACTTCTTCAGCCATCATACACGGCAATCGAATTCTCATCCTGCATCTCGATTGCTTCTCGATTATCTTGACCACTATCACGTATTTTGCAGATCGAATTGTCATCATGATCCGTGCGAACTGCCAAGACACGTGCTGTACTGCATTCACATGTATCCAACACGATTGCTACGCCGTGTGACCCGGATTAGACCAGCCGTGGCAGAGTTTTGGGTTCCTGTTTCCTGGGACTAGGCTGAGTGCAGATCACCCCGCGGCATTCCCTAACGTGGAACTAAAACCTTGGCTTTGCTTTCAACTTGCAGGATGGATACACTGGATCAACCAAGTACCGGTCTCAATCTCATGATTACTCGGCTTTCGTTCCGACCGTGACGCATCATGGCTTCAGGAACACTGACACTGACGACTGACACGACAAACCTTCTCGCAAAACCACCAATGGACAGATGCCATGCCTGCCGCAAGAGAGTTAAATTACTACCGCCATTTGCGCTTGTGGCTGCCTTGCGGTTACCCACGTACCAATGGTATCAAGACTTCGTTTGACTCTTGTCATGAATATAAAGTTTGAAGCAAACATATGACTCTGTAGAGTATCACGGGTGTGCATAAACAGCAACACTCAATTTGATCTCGGGTCGTGCTAGGGTTGCTGTTCGCTGGGGTTCGTTGTCGAAGATCAAACCTGGCCGGGCCTCGAGGATCTGGTCTCAAGTGACATGCATAGCTGGAAAGTGAGGCCCAGGGGTCTGCGACGAAATGACGGCAACGTTCTCTAGGCTGATGTTGCAGTTGATGCCTAGGGGTGTTCTGCCACCAATGGGCTGTCTTCATACACGCTTTTGGCGCTGTCCAACGAGTGTGGCATGCGGACCGCCATGTGGGATCGAAAGTATGTTTGCATGTATCCGTGACCCCAACGTCTTGCACGTTTCTTGACCTGAGTGCCGGCGTCTAGTGACAAGACTAGTTATCAATAAGTGAAAGGGTCTGAAATTAGGAAAACGAGCAGGACAAGATGAAGACGAATTCAAGCTGGATGTTAAAGCGGGTCGTGGAATGAAGTTATGGGGCTTGGATATCGGCATCTCTCTTCCCCGAAACCACCCTTGCTCAAATCATCGACGGCCCCCGTTGATTTGACATCGGTCGTTGAGACCCACGATAAGTCCCACAAGGCCACCGAATAGCTCTCGAGTCCGGTGTTCCTCGCGACCGAGTCCGTCCCACGCCAAGAGCCTTTGGTCGAAGCCATAGACTGTGAATGCACATGATAGATCATTATCCCGCTAACAACGATTGGCGACGAGAGCTTCATGTTCGAGGGTTGCATAGACTACTGAAAGACCTCAAATGGCGGGTTGCAGTCGGAGCGTACTTCCCGGTATTCGGACACTTTGGTTCGGTATCTTCAGGCCCAATCACTGATGAAAGTGCCCTGAACGGGGAGACTGGGAATGAAACGGCCAGCACCACCAACCCGTCTTTGATCAAGGTTGAGCTACGAGCTCCCAGAGCACAAGCTCCTTCCTGTCTCTGTAAGCCTCACAGAAGCCTGGTTTCAGCCACAGCTGAATGAGTAAAGCATAACGAGGATAGGCTCAGTCGCGCGGATTACAACCAGTTGGGTTTCTTACCGCGTTGACGATGATCTTCAGAGACTTGCATTCTTGTTGGTCATGGAATACGGCACTTGAGTACTTCAGACCGCTTCCAGAATTGATGCGACAGTCCACCGAGTCACACATGTGTGAAACCTCGTGTTTCCTGTCCAATCCCGGCTTACCAGAATGAAGCCCTCCAACTCATGGGTTTCATTTGCTGGCATGCTTATCATTGCAACGCTTCCAAGGAAGCTTGCATATCTTACAGGCAATAGCGCATCCTGACAGAATACAATCATCTCACGGAAAAAGAAAATCTTATCCTTACGGCCGAAGAACATTGCAAAAGGACTATGGTACATGTCTTGGCGGTTCATCCGTTTGGAAAGATTTCTGCCAAGACTGATTCTCAAGGCTGCAAGGTGAGACAGCCTCCCAGCGCGAATTCATACCGTTGGGTACCAGCCCCGAATAAACCCTGTTCCCGCTATCGAAGAACATCATCAGCCACATACTTTCCATCCTCACCGTCGCGGTGTGGGAGAATATGATTGTGGGCGCCTCATCCGAGGTGCTTACTGAATACAGAATAAGGTAAAAGTCAAAATGGTGTACGGAAACAAGATGAGGACAAATGGAAGCTTCTGTACGTACGGTCCAGCCCTGCCGCGCACGCGTATCACCACGTCCACATGGCTTGCCGCTGTGCAAGCAACAACCATCAAACTCTGTCGGTCTAGCTTACGAAATGCCCCGTCTCTTTTGGCAGATGAGATGGAGACACGGAGGATTTTTGACACACGAGTATCGAGTACTTGAGATACTTCGTCCTTGACCCCCTTTTTACATTCGAGCGACCCCATTACATCGCATGGTTGGCGCCTCGCCACGTGCCTGGTAGCAGTGAGGGCGTGCATCAAAGATTTCAGATGCTGCAAGAACAAACTCTATTGTCTTCTGCAGTTGGTTCGAGAAGAACCTTGCTGTCAGCCACACTCAGCCACAGCAAGTACATATTCCATGATGAGGGTTTCATAAAACATCGAAGGTTTTACGTATGAGATATCAACAGAGGATGCAACACTTCCTCGGGCCTCTTGAACGAAAGCGGCGGATTCTCCTTTCGTTGAGTAATGAGAACGGCAGTCGGTCTCTTTTCCTGCAGCCATGTCTGTGCAACGCAGGGGCCTTTTTTCAGACTCTAGTTGTGTCTCCTGTCACCTCAGTCCCTTAAGGCCCCATCCATGCTTGCCTCGTGGTTTTTAGGTACATAGATGGAGCTAACTGATCTGGTCTCTTAGTTCTTCTGAAGGGCGATGGGAAGTTGGGCGATCCACTTGCGTCCAACCTCATCTCTACATACTCGCAAATCGTGCCGCTACTCAACTAATCCCTGGCTTGAGGCCTAATTGAAGATCATGGGCTCAATGGATATCCGGCTCATACGTCTTGGCGCAGCTGTTCACATGGTTGTTTCTTTTTCTGACTGCACATCAGTTCACCGTCTAGCAATTTTAAGCAGCCGCGCATGAGTGATATGCCGAGACGTTATTTGCTGATAGGTTGAATGAGATATTCTAGGGCCCCTACTAGCGTCATGATCTCCCCAACCCCTGTCACCAAATCCATGCAGGCCACGTCCACTCAGTCTCAGTGCGAACGGGGGTCCATGGCGAACGGCCCAGGGGTCGCTGCAAGGCCTGTAATTGCAGCCAGGATTATCCCAACGGCTCGAGGCGGATCGCCATATTCAATTCTACACCACGATATTAGTCAAATGACTTTTTTTATGATGTGCTGGCAATAGCAGTGCCGTATCTGTGCATATGACAGTGTACAAAGGATAGGACAAGAACGACGATCGAGCAGCGGTATAGGCGCTTTTCCTGGCCTCGCATTTGCCAGTTCTCGAGGGAAGAATGTCATCATTGCAGAAGACAACCACAGATAATGCAACTGTATAACTGATCGGGGAACCACAACGACCCCTGGGCGCGGCAAACTCAATCTTGGACCTTCAACCCAGGCTTCTCTCTAGCAACGAACGAGCCAACAGATTGATTTAAAGGTATAATTACGGTGATTAAACTCTACGAATTGTGGCATCTCTCAAGTCAGCCCCAAGAGAATTTGGCTGGTATTAGTCCGTTTTGAGCCATGTGTGTCTGTGTGGTTGCATGGTTGACACGACAGAAACGGTAACAGGACGGAATTCGACGCTGACGAGGACACCATTAGAGAAGAGATGGAGACAACAGACTGACGCCTTTGTTCGGCAGGACTTCCTTCCATCTTCTTTTGACGTAGCATGTCTCACTGTTCGTTACTCCTGCATGAGGAGCCCCCATCCTGCAGTTCCAAGGCCCCCCCTGGAGCGTCGATGATTCCTCGATCACAGCACCTCACTTCAACCTCTGACTTCCATGGAAAAGAAGCTGCAGCAACCTTCTAGCGCAAACTCTATAACCCTACAGAGCCCCTTGATTCTGCAACTCTAGCGTCCTCGATAAATTCAGCCTGTCATATACCGTTATTTGTCTAATAGTTCTCCATACCTCGGACCGCTTCGCCCTCTTTAGTTAGACGCATTTCTTCCAACTCAACGCAACCGTCTTCATCTTTCAGTCAAGAAGAAACGGCTGTGCAGCAGTTGAAGTTGGAGGCAAGACAGTACGTACAGGACTTTGAAGCGCTGTGAGGTACGGTACCCTTTTCACCCTCCCTCCCGAATTGCGCTGCATCCACACAACACGTGCCGATGTCATTCTCTCCTGCAGATTGGCCTTGCATTGGCTTCGATCACCCTTCTGAGCAGTCTTCCAGGCCCCTTCTAGGTTTTCTAGCCCTGGAGCTGATCTGCTCCCTTCTCACGGCGCAACATGTTGCGGTGTACAGCACAGCACAGCACAGCACAGCACAGCACAGCGCATTGTACATTGTGCATCCCACACATCTGGGCGTCTTCACCGCAAACTGGGCGTCAGACGTCAGATGCAGGTCATTGTTGTACATACAGGAGCTTGCCGCCTTAACGACAACGGGGTCTGAATTGCGATGAAAAATTGAAACAAAACAATTAAATGCCCGCGCTTTGCGTGAAGAAGGGCTCAGACAGGCCAAGCCACCTACGCAATAAAACCCTGAGTTGCTGCTGTCAGTGTCTCACGGGACTGTTGCTTCGTTGCACCGCTAGGTTGGGAAATGCCTGTGCGTCCCTTCTGCTGGCGAAGTGCATACTCGGAAGGGGAAAGTCGCCTACAGTTCAGAAGAGCAGGATAGCAATGGCCAACTGAAAGTTGGGGGATGTTTGGTGGCCGATCTTCAGTGTCACCAGTTTCACTTTCAGTGTCAGTGCAGGCCTTACCTTGAGGCTTCAGGTGGAAGTCAGATGCAGATGCGGAGGGGACTTTTTAGTGCCCATTGTTTCCCGCGGGAACAACCCGGTCGGTATCTTTTGGGTCTGTCTATCACTGCAAGGTACTTTACTTTGAGCCAAGCAATTGCGTGAAGAAGCCTCTGTTTCGCCCTCTCCGACCAACCGTCGTCTTCTTCCGATAGTCGGTGGTACAAACCACCGTTGACGAATTGAGGCTCGAGCCGCAATGTAGTACAATCGCTTCTTTGCTTTTGCCTGTTGCCAATGGAGAAAAACGTCCGACGGGATCACGGAAACAAATAGAGTTTCCGCGAAACATAACGTTCAAGGCTGTTTTACGCCCTTATTTCACGGAATCTAGACGGAACTTCCGCGAAGAATGTCTATTACGTAGCTCCGGAGGGCTAAGACTCTGCTGTGTGTGTGTCGGTATCGGTGTCGGTTTGTCGGTGTCGCACCGATAATATGGAAATCACCGTTTTGGGCATACAAGACTGTGACGCCACCCCGACTCTTGAGAAAAGACAAGAGAAACGGCACGGCACAGGACGGAACATTTACCTCGGAGCTCTGCTCAAGTCTAACCTGAGACTAAACTTTGTGCTTGCTCCCTCGGAATGGCAAAAGTCCATGTTTAGAATACGCATGTGGCCGTATGAGATTGTGTCAAGCTGTCATTGCGAGACAAGGGCCATATGGTAAGGGATGGACCACGTGCGTGTCCATGCAGTTTCGCCACGATCTTTTACAAGATTGGAAAAACTTGTACTTGTGAACGTGGGAGGCAAAAATAAGTATCTCAAGTCACTGTACTTGGTGTTCTTGCGGCTCAAAGTTGCGAATTTTCTCTGCTCGAGATCTCCCACAAGGGGCTCGAGCAGTGACATGTGCGATGCAACTGAGAAATGATATAGTTGTAGTCAAGGTGGACAACTGACGTCTTTCGGCAGGACAAAAGTAAGCTACGCGGTGAGCATTATTATCGGTATCAGGTATATCTGCTCCAAAAAAAACTTCAAGGTGAGATACCAACTAACAGCAGCATGCCTGTCGTTGCTGGAACAGTTTTTACCCCTTCGTGCATAGGGGGATAATCAACTAGACTATTAGCAGTATAAGCGCTGGACCGATATCAGATATCCTCTCCCTTGTCTGTGGGTTTAACCATACACTGTAAGTGGGGACCTTCAGACTGCCCAATGCTCGACACCCCTCCCTCTTTTGGACTCTGAGCCATGTGCGTGACGGGAACAGGGCGGTGGAGATGCATTTCGATGTAACTCTCCTACGTATGTAGAAGATGCTTAACAGTAAAGAAAAGAGAAGGATAATTTTAAAAAACAACAACAACACTACATACATACATACAGCACAGTACAGCAACGTACACACCCTGGTAGATATGGGAATATACTATCAATTACAGGTCGAAATTGGACAAGGGTCTATGCAGGGTTTTGGAATGTCATCGACCATGTAAGCGTATGGGGTAAAATGAAACCAGAGGATTTTCATCGTCGGGCCCGCCTGCTAGTCAAAAGATAGATGCTCGTAGTAGAAGTTGCAATCACGATCCATGGGAGGAAGAATTGAGGCCAGAGTGTGAGAATCCAATGTGTGTATCTTGATTCGTTAAAAGTACCTAGTAAGAACATGGGTAATACCATCTTACACCCAGTGATGCATGTCAAAAAACGCCTCTAGAAACAAGAACCGCATATCGCCAAAAGTGAATTTCCTTAGATTTGTCCCAATGCTTGTGTGTGTGTTCCAAATTGCACGCCTCCGTCCCTTTCCTGTTTAAGTGTACATGTCTAGTAACAATGTAGCTTTTCCCATAATGTTAACAGTACAGTAAGAAGTATAGTATGGCCGTTAGAGATGTTGTGGGGTACTTTGATTCCTCCTCTAAAAGTTTCATGTCATGTCATGTCAATGATTTGTTTTTTTTTTTTTTGTTTTGTGAGAAGATGATGACGATGTAGTAGTGGTAGTTGGTAGAGTAGGTATGTGAATGTGTGGGATGGGGCATGATCGACGTGGGTTGGAGCAGGATAGAGACTTGCCGCGGCGGATAATCCCAGTACGCGGTAAGTTTTTGGATCGACATTCTGTGGTGCCGTGTTAACCCACGATGTCATGACATGCCTTACAGCATGTGATCCATGATACAAGAGTCGAATCATGTAAAGTGAAGGTGAGGTAAGGTGAAGAGTCATGTCAAAGTGAGAGAGGTGTGGCCGGTCCCCATCAGACAGGCTTTCTACTCCAGAGCCACTAGCCCGCAAAGCTCAGGGTATCGTTGGGCAAAGGTCTCAGCCAGGCGCCAGTTTGAACCGTTCATGGCATGGGCCATGAGGGCATCCGTGAGCCCAACGTGGCCCGTCTGCGGATCTGTGACTAGGCCGTCTAGCGGCTGATAAGGCCAATTGACAAGGCGCAGCGCGTCGAAGTAGACCCGTTGAAACTCGTCTGTAGCGTAGAGGTCCTGTCGCTCGATGGCGGCCTCGCGCAGACTGCCCCAGAGGAGCAGATCGAGCCATTGAGGGTGCGGAGTTGTCAGTTGGCGCTCTCGCGGCACGTAGTCTTCACATAGTCGCGCGCGTCTCTCTGGAGTAGGCTGCACGAGCCAACAGATCATGGTTTGCAGAGGCGCAAAGATGGCGATGCGCTCAGTCAGTCGTGTCATTCCTGCTGTGTCGATAAGGCTGCGGATGAGGTCGGTGATGGGATGAGGTGAGCAGGCGATCTGACCGTGGCTATCATGGCCGCGAAACAGTGAGCGTACGTCTATCTGAGGGGGGCCAAGAGTGTGAGCTAGTGACTCTGCGGTGATCATGCGACGGCAGTCCTGGAGGAAGCCGACTAAGAGCTCATCGAAGCGACAGGCCGGCGGAGTGGTGAGAACGGGCCCAGATCCCGGCCAGGATGAGCCCGGTCGAGTCTGGCCCTTCAATGGACCGAGGACTGAGCCTGGGGGTAGTAGACGGGATACATGTTCCAGGCGGGCTGCTGCTGTTGAGCCATGTAAGTATGGGACACGGGTTGAAGCGAGGGGTTGCTGAGGCGGAATCCGGCGTCTAGACACTGAGTGTGATTAGTCTCCTGTCTCGAGAGCGAGTGTGAGATTGCTGGGTGTTGCTGGGTGACCGTACCGTGAGAGTCAACATCTTCATACTCCATCTTGATCACATCCTTGTGAGCGTGGCCCACGCTGATGCTGGAAGAGCTTGTGTTGTTTGAGGGCAGCAGCGAGGTAGGCACGCTTGTGGGAATGTAGCCGGCGCTGTAGTCGTCGGCAGATGAGGAAGGGCTTGAGACGTTGGAGGGGACGGGGCAGGGAACTGTGCTGGCCCATGACTCGCAGTTGTTAGGGAGGGGGACATATTGCTGTCCATAGTCGGGGATGGGGCTGTAGTCGCCAGAAGGGAAGGGGGAGCCGCGAGGACTGGGGATGGCACCGCTGCCTGTGCTGAGGTTATCATCGTACACTGAGGGGCTGGTCAGAATGCTGTTGTGTGGTGACGAGGACGTCGGGATGGAGACAGAGAGAGCCGTACCAGGTGCAGAGTAAGGCGACGAGGTCATTGAGACGCCCATGTTCTCCTTGAGTCGCATGAGCTCCTCCTCGAGCGCCTGGTTCCGTCGCAGAAGCTCCTGGACTGTCTGATCACGGCTCTGCTTGCTCTTGAGGTCCTCCAGCTCGCGCTCCAGGCGGTCAATGTGCTCCTTGGTTCGCGCCCGGATAGCCCTTTGAGCCTCTCGGTCGTTGGCTCTCTTGCGCGCGAGTTGTGAAGGTGTGAGGGTAGAGACGCTTCGTGTGCCTGTTGTTGTTGCGTGTCAGTTAGTGTTGATCATGGGTATTTAAATCGAATTGCTTTGCTGCGTGGGCGCGATGTATGCATGTTTTGTTTTTGCTTTTTCTGTCCCGCGTGGCTGGTTAGGTTTTGTTTACTTACCCTTTCGCTTAGAGCTCTTTGCGGGCTCGGCTGATGATGAGCGGGCCATGTTGTCGGTGTTGTTGTCTTGTGAGGAGTAGGTGATTGTGCGTGAGTCGGGTGAAGTAGAGTAAGGCATAGACAACGGTGACGAGGTGGGCGATGCGATCATGTCAAGTCAAGTCGAGCTGAGTTGACAAGATAGAGTATGTATGTGGATTGTGAAGTGAGTATATATATAGAAGGCCAAGACTTGTATGTGACGGATATGTTATACAAGTACGAAGGATGAAACCTCAAGTCAAGGTGAGGAAAGGAAGGGTCCCTGGATGGTGTATATATGTAAGTGAGGTGAGGTGTGGTGAATGGGTTTGAGTTAGGATGAGATGAGATGGTAGTAGTAGAAGCTGTTGAAGTCTGTGGAGTCCTTGTAGTCTTAAGTCAAGGTCAAGGTCAAGGTCGTGCAAGTAAGTGTTCGCATGGAGATCGGCCCAGCTACGCTACTGTACTAGAGTTGATCGACGAGGGACAAGGGGTGTTGTTTATAACCATTTTCCTTATAGCGTCTCTGGCGTAGAACAACGAACGAACCCATCCTCTTTTTTTCTTTTTTTCGTCTTGGGGAAGGTGTATGTCCAATGGAGGAGGCGTGCTCGACGTGTACGTACCCTCATGACGGACCCTTCAGACATGGCTAGGCACACCCCCTAGAGTGGGAGGCCATCATGCTCCCTGTTGGTATTAGTGTTAGCGTTGGTCCGTCCGGCTCATGGCCATGGGTGAGCGAGCGAGCAATGGAACAGCAACAACAAGGCTGGTAGAGCGTGGGTCCTTCTGGTACGTGCTGGAGATGGAGCTGGTGCTGGTCCTGATGCGCGGTCCGGTGCGCCACGCTTCTTCTTAGGTTGGCTGAGTTTGAATGAGTGTACTTTGAGCTTGTACTGAGGACCTCGAATGTGTACATCCACTTCAAGAGACTCTTCTTCTTCTTCTTCTTCTTCTCCAGTCTGGGGTGGCTTATCCCTGCTTCTCGAGCGTTTCTTGCTTATTGTCTCTTTCGGCCAACCCAATTCTTCTTCAACGTCGTCGATAGGCAGACTTTCAGAATAGCATTTCCAAGAATGTCCAGTTTTTCATATCCACAAACCAGACATGACCGTAGACATTCAATGGCATGGTCTCGTCTGGCCTGACCTGCCTGACCTTGATTTGACCCAATAACCAATTCCTCCTCCCCCCTCTCAATTGTCTTCAATGAATGGACAACAACACTACAGTAAGTAAACTCGGCGGGTCCCATCTTCCTCGTGGCTGTGATTCCAAGATTGATTGACGCTCCACTGCAAGCTCTCGGACCCTTTCTCTTGCGCTGAGCTGAACAGAGCTTCGCTCGAGGGCCGCCTCTACCGTCAAGTTAATTCGTGTCTCTCGCCTCTATTGTCTGCAACAGGAAGAGACCCCGTTGTGTCCTGGGGAATCAATCGTTATCGATGTGGACTCTGCGGCTGACTGTAAGGCAAGTATCGTAATATTCTCCTCGCTTGACAGCACGTTAGCAGTTAGAGTCACCGTTCTATTGGACCGTTGGCTTTTTGGCTCCGATGCATCGAAACATCTCAACGCATGTCTTTTTGCATTTCATTTGGCCGTCAGAAGTATTCGAGTTCGCCGCTGCTTTCGATTCTACAGTACCATCTCCGATAGCCATGCCCATGTTACAGACGAACCAGAGGATTGATGAATCCAATCATCTGCCTTGCTATGCAGTAAAATGTCACTGCAATTAGCGGTGGAGTCATTCGGCGGGCGTATTATTCCAACCATGCCTTGCTTCGAGGCGTCGTGCTGTTCTCTGCTATGCATCCTCGATTAATCATGGAATATCGATGGTCTTGTCTGTTGTGTGTGCCTCAGTATCTCCCATCCTGATAAAACAAGGGTGTACTTGTTGTCTCAGAGCCCATATGCCCGGGGTGCCCTTAGATGGTTGGGCCCTGAAGAGAGTTGACTGTTGACCTTGAACTTGAATTTGAACCTGAACATTGAGCAAGGTACTGTAGTTAACTCATGGTGTACTGTACTGTGCTGTAGCGTAGCGTGGCCCCCAAGGAAGCTCCCCCAGAAGCGTGGAAAATGGACAAGTCCCAGGGCACCAAGATGACACTCTGCAGCACTGAATCGAGAGCCCATCCCTGCCGCGCTCCCCCCACTACCCACTATGCACTGTCGTAGCCTATGACCCCTGCAGGATTAGACTTTCATCCCTCTAACCTAGCCGATATCCGGCGTAGTCGGAGTCGGGGTCAGGGTGTGAGGGGACCCAGTCGGTCGCCAGTGACGGCTCCCTAGTTAGCGCGCTTCGCGGTTCTAACCTCTCGGAGGTCTCTGCGACTCTTCCACAGTTGATCCAAGGATCGTAGTGTAGCGGTGGAGCACGTGGAACCAGGGGGGCCATCAGTAAGTGAGCGTACTGTAAAGCCAAAGTAAACCACCACCGGACGCTCGTCCTTGACCTTAGTACAGTATCAGAAGTCGGACAAAACGTGGGAGCGTTACCATCAAGTGGAAACGGCACAAGCCATGCTTATCGCGAGTCGTATCACTGATCCTCCCTTTCATGCTAACTCTACTGTTACTCGACGGCGTCGATCCAAACCCGCCCCCATATGGCATCATCACGGCTGCTTGTTTGATCTGTGAGTACCATACCGTCGACCATCTTGCGGTCAAGTCCCAAACCCAAGAACCAATCCCCAGATCAGGTGCCGGGGCACATGGCAATGGAGATGGAGCCATGCTTCGGCCCTCTGTATCAATCATAACTCTGCTGCAGTCTTCGGATTCCCCGCCAACATTTAACAAGAAACAATTCAGAAATCCACTCCCTGCAGATCCCCCGTGTAAGTACAGTACAGGAATACTTTGGCTGCAGCGCACGGAGCCAGCATTCAGTCAGTCCCAAGCGGACAAGATGCCTCCTTTGAGGAGTTGTCGGCCCTGAAAGCGCAAAAGCCATTTCCACTGCATGCATTCATTCTGTCACTTTTCAGCGTGGCAATTCGTAAAGCACTGATAGACTCGGACAAATGGACTACACATTTCGCAGTCGCCCGAGGAAAAAGCAAGACAACCTAATAAACTGCGGTCGCAATTCGGGGCGAAAAGTCTATGCTGCGGCGCGGCTAGGAGTAACCCCCCCAGGAGGAATAGCAGCACAGGGCGGTTTTAAGGATATAGCCCCCTAAACCTCAAGGCCGTGGTGAGCCGCTGCTGACAGCTCATTTGTGTTACTTTGAGTTTTTAGGGCTTGCAGGTGAGCTCCCTCTTTGAGACTTTGGAAGGAAAAAAGAATCTTCTCTGCCAGGTTCCCCGAGCAAATGGACATGGTTCCGCCGGACCTAGACGGAGACAGACAGACAACATCCTGCATGGCGTCATTCTTTGCTCAGAAGCACCTCAAACGTAAGCTTGGTAAGAATTTTGTTTGTTTATTTGTACTGTATTGCGTGTGTGGAAGATCCTTCAACCTCACAATGGCTTCTCCAAGTTTTGGTGTATTCTATTCTTGACAGTGACGACCAACGTGTCTCGGCAGTTGAAAAGCTGAGCTGATTTTGATGCGCGTCCGTCAGCTGAAATCGTCAGCAATCCATTTTTCTCAACCGTTTTCAGTATCTCTCTCCAACGTCGCGTTGCATCAATGACGTCTCACTGAAAGGGTTCCTTGCTCCCATCCCAGCAGGGCCTCCCCCCCGACTAGAGCCATCTTTCTCCCGCCGCCAACACGAATCTTGCTTTTCCACCTTGCTCAGCGTTGCATTCAAGATGAGACAAAAAAACTCTGATCGTGAGGTTCATCCCGCGCAGCTTGAGCGGGATGGACCTTTGACAGTTTGATTAGAGTTTGGCAGCGCGAATTGATTGCCATTACCAACTGTGACCAAGAACCAAGACCCGAGAACTTGGTAACTGCTGCTGGCAAGGGTGACGAGAACCGAACCCGTGGAGAAGGGGAAGGTAACGCAAAAAAGCAAGCAATTCCCAATCATGAACTTGTCTTTTTTACCCCAGAAAATAGGGAAAAAAGAGAAACAGCCGCAAATGGTCACCCGCAGCGCAGGCTTTGATCATGGCTTGCTTGTGTGCTGTGATCCATATCTCGCCAGCCACAATTCCGTTGCTGTGCTAGAGGATGGACCCCTTGCCAACAATGATTAAACCCATGCTTCGTGGAGTTCACGATGTGATACATAATGATGTGATTCGACTTGACTGGGTCTTTTTCGTTTTAGCCAGTCCAGTGGGTAAAGCAATTGAATGAGCTTCGTCAAAACCCTGTCAGGGGCCTTGTCTTGTCTTGTCTTGATATTCTCATGATGGGTACGGATGCCAGCAGTTGTCTGGTGAGGCTTCAATCCGTATAATTGCACGTAATCAATGCTCGACCCAAGATCCCCGTGAGGATCTACAATAGCCCCATGACTCTTTACCCCATGTATCGTCCACCAGGGCATGATAGTCGGAGTTCTGTTTCTCCATCTATTGACATCTATTATCCAGTGAAACTCTCTGGCTCCGGCCCCGGAGCTTTGAGCAATCTTAGACCCGTCTCATCATCGACCCTATCTGAGCTATTTCGCAAGTCTCGTAGCCAAGGCGGTCATCACGGTCATTGTTGGTTGGTATAGCTCTTGGCAATGGCATCGCGTTCGACTCTAGGGTCCATCTTTCTAGGGTCCGTTGTACTATGGTATGTTCTGATCTTGTGTTCGCTGTGGAATGCGTTGAGTGCTTGAGCTTTGAGGGCCCCATATTGGCTGATTGCTGCCCCGTTGGAGACTTACGGTACTTCGCTCAGATTGACCCAATCCTCCGAGAACCATTGACCTTGATTCCTCCCCGGTTCCGCTCCAGAGGACTGGTCGTTCCGAGGGTGAGGGATGAGTTTAGTCTGTCAGTGGCTTCCGTACTGGTTGCTTCATGTTGCGCCTCTGGCGTCGACGAAGCCTCTAGTAAGTGCCCGTTGGTAGCCACCGTGGACCACTGACTTGTCTTAAACTTTGGGCCTATCTGTTGTAAATCCGCGCTCCCGGGTGAAGGGTATCCCGAGCGCCATAGCTAGGACAGATATCAGTCGCATGCCTTGCATCACAACAACACAAACCCTAGGCTTGTAATTTCGAAGAATGTTCAAGGGTTTCGAAGCCAAGCCCTATCTTGGCTCAGCCTCCAGTGTATACGGGCTAGGAACCTCATGCATAAGCTAAATAGTCATAGTCTGCCTGTATTACTGACGGGGATAGGCCGACCCTGGTCACGAATAGTAGATCCACAGGATGACCCGGATATCGGATCCTCACCCTGGCGCCGCGGGATCAAGCTGGTCCTGTCTGATAGGTTCGGTAGCTTTGCAACTCTCATCCGAGATGTACTATAGTTCAGCTGCTCATATGTATCTACGAGGTGCCATCTCGTTCTATTTGGTGGCGTTGTCCACGCGATGGTCGTAATATGTATGTAGTGTAGGCATCTGAAGTTGCTTGGTGCTTGTACGGAATGGCAATTATCAAGATATCTCAGGGTTCTCGTCCTTAACCGCCTCCACCAACTCCTCCATCCCACCCACCGATGTTGGGCCACTCATTCCCTCCGGTGGAAGAGCCCATCGAGGCAACGGGCTAACGTAGGACCAGGCACCACCTGCATCTTCATACCGAAGACTGTGGAGCCATAGCGACAGCTCATGTTCACCAGGGTCTGAGTAAAGAGGTGTCTCGCAAATGTCGCAGAGCTCGCCCGTAAGCTTCTCGGCCCTCTTCTCTTCATATCTATCCACCATGGCATCGTAATAAGCAACAGCTTCCGCCACTTCGTCTTTGCCCATCCGAGACAGCCGGCTGACGATGTCTTCGTCTGTATTTTGAGTCGCATCGGCGTCGTTTTGTCCCAGATCGACGCCCCAGACCCGCCGGTTAGCATAGATAGGATCATTTTGAATAGGATGGCCGAGATGTTGAAGGTGAACCCGCAACTGATGAGTGCGACCCGTAACAGGGAGACATCGAACAATCGAGTATCCCTTCTTGTTTACCCAAGGGCGAAGTTTCTCCTCTTGAACCTGTTCAGGAGTTTTAGGGCGCTCGTTAACGTCGTTCTCTCCCTCGGCAGGGTAGTAGGCCAACTTCTTAAACACAGTTCGCGCTGTCTTGCCATTCGCGCGCACCCTGTTAAGGCCAAGCTTAGGAGATATTTGTAGAATGGGTTGGTCGCAAACGACCTCGCCATCAGGAAACTCGCCCATTACTCGTGCGATGTATTCTTTTCTTACTGTGCGGTCCTTGATCTTGATGCCCAACGCCTCTGCGGCAGTTGGGTTCTTTGCGATGAACATGATGCCACTTGTGAGACGGTCTAGGCGGTTGCAGAGGTATGGCAAGAATGCTGGGCCGCGGTCTGATTTCATAATCTCAACGACCGAGTTGAAGTTGTACCTGCCTGCAGGGTGTACGGGAACTCCCGCGGGTTTGTTGATAACGATCATATCTTCATCCTCGTGGATGATCTGCACAGGGTCCTCTGTTACCGGAGGTTCATGACGGTGCAGAGTGTGAGAAATGAGGTCACCATTCCGGAGAATATAATCGGGCCCGACTCGCCGACCGTTAACGAAGATAGTTCCCCGTATCATAGACTGCCGATAATACTCTAGTGGTCGGTCCCTGAATTCAGATTCATAGATCTCAAGGAGGGGCCTGTTCCGCCACCTTTCCTTGCAATGTGTGTTGTAAGTGAAATGGTATGGAACTATCCGACGCAATCCATCTCCCTCAAAGTGATACGGCCGAGGCCAAGGGTCTCCAACCGGTGTAATGAGGAGTTCATCCGAATCCGAGACCTTTGGCGGATCTTGCTTCTTCTTTTGCTTTGGACGTCTTTGATTTTGTTGTTTATTGTTGTTGGTGGCGGCTTGTGGTGGATCGGAGCTTGGTTGGCTCGGGACAGGGCTTGGTGTAAGACCCTTGTCACTATGAATATCAAGATCCTGGAAAGAATTCGCAAAGATGTTGTCTTCCGATGGCGAAGCCTCGAGCTTTGGTGACGACGCAGCCATTGCAAAGGGGCGTCTTTCGCGAGAGGGTAACGAGGAGGCTCTGACTGTGGCCCTGGACAGGGACCTAGATCTTCGTAATGCGGAGGAGTGCGGGCCGAGGCGAAGAGCAGCAGCCCTCATTCCTCAGCAGTAGTCGAGGAGAAGATGCGGCGTTTTTCGGGGCGCTTTTTTAAACTTGTGTGCGGCAGGCAACGATATGCATGAAAGAGAAGGGCGTTTTTCGGCAAAGGGCTGAAAGAATGTGTAGTGACAAATTATCACTGATGTCTACGTTGTATGCGTGGACCCGGGGATTAGCGAGACTCCCTTGGCAAACATTGTCTTTGAAATTCTGACGATATCTTTTTCTGTGGGTTGAGCCAACGGCAGAAACGAGCGGTGACATGCGGCAGGAATGGACCCCTCGCCTGTTCTAGGTAGTTAATCCCCGGGCGGTCTGAGCCTTTTTGGATGAGTCGACCCTCTGCAGAGCAAAGGTAAAGCCGTGATTTGCCCGTGATGGCAGGTGATTTCAAGATTCCCCCGCCAAGAGCCCAAAAGGTCAGTCTAGAGTCTACTGACGAACAGGGCACTGGCCTGCAGGCGCCCAGCCCAGTCCAGGCCTCCCCGTCATCCACTGTCTCTCGGGTGCTCTAGGGGATTTGAGTGCCCGACCTTAGCTGCCACGACCGCGGAATCTAGGTCAACCGTCCACTAAAATCTGCCCCGCGCGCGGACAAACCGCTGTTGAAGACGGGAATGCCTCATCAATTCCCGGGGCTGGGAACAACAAACATTCAAAGTTCAGGGCAGCACGTACGTCA
The DNA here is from genome assembly GCF_000260195.1 of Fusarium odoratissimum NRRL 54006. Taxonomy (NCBI): domain Eukaryota; kingdom Fungi; phylum Ascomycota; class Sordariomycetes; order Hypocreales; family Nectriaceae; genus Fusarium; species Fusarium odoratissimum. The sequence continues at coordinate 299,498 of NW_022158700.1, read as the reverse complement.
AAGGTTGGTTCGAACCTCGGCTTTTCCATTTTGAGATTGGGCAACCCAGAACCTCGGAAACACATCCAAAAGTGAATACCCCAGGAATTCATTGTTTCTCGGATCTCATCTTATTCCATTTCAATTCATTCTGCCTCATCGTGAGATTTTGCCCTCGGCTCCCGACTCTCAAAACGCTGGGGCTGTTTCCTCATCAAAATAACATTAAACCCATCGGAGACATAAGGGGTCCAGACTACAAAGCTACCCCATATTTCACATCGCGCGCAACTGTCGAAGGATCAAATCATCAGTGTCAGTCCCTTCCTTGGGCCAAAAGTCTAGACTCGTTGACCTCGGTCGCATTTCTTGTTTGACTTGTTTATTTCCTTGGCAATTCGCCCAACAGACTTCACGCCTCTCCACCCACGCAGACGGCGCTACCGGTTGTTTACTACAGAACAAGTCCTTCGTAAAGTGAAAAGGGCATAAGTAAAAGCCACGGTCGAGAACGCTACGGATCCATTACCACCCAACAGGCGTTTATCTTTACCCCAGAGAAGCGAACCGCGGAATGGGTAACAAGGCTTCACCAGCGGAGCTAAAGACCCGCAAGAGAGAAGACTATCGTTTCTTCCTTGACTACCGCACGCGATGGTGAGTTTGCGCCTCATTGATGCTTAAGCTAAAGCCGTATCCTTTGCTCCGGATTATTACCATCGCTCATCATTTGACCTTATCTTTGCAAATTGCGGAATGCGTCTACCGTCACGGTGACATCTCTCACGTGTAGAAGGGATATGATTTATCGCTTCGATAGACTGACTCCCTTGTTAATAGGAACGACAATGATATGTATGACCACATGAACAATTCCGTTTACAACTTTTTGTAAGTGACCAAAAGCGACGATCCCTCTAAGATCTCAAGATCCAGCGAATAACCCTCAATTCTCAGATTCGACTCCATCATCAACGCATACCTCATTGAGAATTGTGGTCTCCATCCTCCTACAGCACCACAGTTTGGCATGTGCGTGCACACCCACACAGACTATTTCTCGTCTATCGCGTACCCTGCCGTCGCGGAGCTTGCCCTACGTGTCAACAAGCTAGGTAAATCTAGCGTCACGTACGAGACTGCGCTCTTTGAGAAGGGCAAGGAAGAGGTGAAGGCGGTAGGAGAGTTTATACAGGTGTATGTTGATCGTGAGACGAATAGACCGCTAAAGGATGGTATGGCTTCAACGCTTCGTGAGAAGCTGCAGGAGCTGGTCGTTGATGACGATGCAATTAAAGCAAAGGCTAAGCTTTAAGGATATATGTAAGCATATGTACAGTCAAGGGGAGGCAAGAAAACTTAGGACCTCTTATCTAAGTGATAAAAAAGCGTAGGTAAACTTAGTATATTTTATTAGGACTTTAGACCAGTTTATTTTAGCACCCTGATTCAACGTCAGAAGCTTTCTTGCTGTGCTATTCGCCTACCAACCAGTATATCGCAAACCAGGATCATTAAGGCCAAGAGGCTCAGTACTGCGAATTCAGAAAGTCGCTCACGAAGCCAGTAAGATTTAGTCACATTATTCGGCTAATGTTTCGTTTGTATTACTATTAGCTGCTGTATCTGATGCCTGTTCATATTCCTGGCGCAATATTACTACCCAGTGACTTACACACCGACCTATTGCTTGCACCAAAATCTCACCTTCACAACTGACACTCATACTTCTTAGCCTGCCCTCCATTAAGGCCACTCTCAAACATCAACTCCAAAAACTCGAGATCCGCCAACGCCTCCTCGACGCTCTGCCTTTTATCCGGCTTTCCCTCAGCCAACGCCTTCGCCCACGCCTCAACCTCCTCCGTCACACCGCTCGTTCTCTCAAACTCTTTGACAACAGGCTCATCATCCCACGGCGTAACGGTCACCTTATCTCCGTCGACCACTACAGAACCCTTCTCGTAGCCGAATTGGAATACTGAGGTACTCATCTTGGAGCCGCAGGACTGCTGATACGTGCCACTTACACCGCTCTTGAGTCGGATCACCGCGTTCACGGTGTCGATTGGTGCCAGGTGAGGTTGTGTCTGAGTCGTGAAGGCTGTCACATCGACTGCTGGATCTGTGAGGAGCTGTCGGGTCGCTGCAGAGAAGTGCACTCCGCCGTCAAGCAGGAAACCACCCTGAAACTCAGGCTTTGCGCGCCAAGCGGTGCCATACCATTGAGAATCCTCACTCATGTAGAAGAACACGCGTACACTGAAGTGCTGCAGCTTTCCGAGCTTGGAGGCCTCTGCAGCAGCATAGTCGAACGATGGCTTGTAGCGAAAGTTCTCTGCAATCGAGAAGGTAGCTTTGCCTCCTAGACCACGGTAGTATTCGATCAACTTCTGGCCATCAGCTACGGTGGGAGCAAGCGGCTTCTCGGCAAGGACATGCTTGCCAGCAGCGAGAGCAGCTCTGATGTGCTCGGGCTGGCTCGGGATGGGCAATGCGATGATAACAGCTTCAATGTCCTCGCGAGCAAGAAGGTCGTCGAAAGACTTGCCGGATCCCGAATCGGCCGAGTACAAGTCCGGCTCTTGGCCGGAGCGGGTGTTCAAAGCAGCCGTCTCCTTGGCCGACTTGAGAGAACGGGAGTAGATGGCCTTGAGAGCGAGGTTATCTGCCTTCATGATAGCAGGCTGTCGGGCCTCTGTTCAGCATTCTGCATACGTAATTGGGTGGTTGTATTGGGGGTTTCGCACCATGTGTGCCTGTTTAGCGAACAGGCCTCCGCCGATCAATGCTACGCCGATGGGAGCCATTGTTGATACTGTAGAGCTATTTTGAGGTTGTTGTTTGTTTTCTCTGGGGGTAATGAGTTGCTATCATATGTCGGCAGTTCTCTTGAGAGAATAGAGAGAACAAGAGTTATGATGTCTTGAAGGGCGGGGTTTCCCCTCCATCATGGAACCCCCACTGTCGATTCCACCTTGTTCTGTCTACGTAGAGATTTGTCAATCATGTTGGCCAAGGTGCATATTCAGTATAAGTTACAATGCTCTATGTACGTGGTATTGTTGAAATCTCTTCAACTCTATAATATCTGGTCATTACGATATACAAGTGAGGTTACCATCTCCCCTGTCTATTAGTACCTAGAAATGCCCTGTGCTTCTTGAAACCGTTACTGGTCCAAACACCACGGAAATAACTCACCACCAGAGAGGCATCATGGTAACATCGCATCCCTCACCGCCGCTACAAACCTCTGACGTCACTGAATATAAGTATTCCGTCGGACACTTTCGGTATGCTGTAACTTACTGTAACGTCCGTCACCCAAAGACTGGCCACCCCCACAGACCGGCCACCTC